>NW_014569556.1:1207889-1209329 GCF_001313835.1 Polistes canadensis | reverse complement strand
CGGTCATTGACTCTACTTCGCGATAAAAATGTTACTTTAATTACTCGTACAAACACTGACTCTACAATCTACTTCAAAGACTGCATTGCACGCAGTCAATGCAAACACAAAAATTTCACTCCCGATACGCGGTCACTTCACTGATGCACTTCACTGACTCTACTTCGCGAACAGTCTATACGACTGTTTTTTTAAATTAAAACACTATAACCATATACGAACAAACTCTAAGTGCAATTAACTGCATTGCTCGCAGTTAATTTTACATTTAAATTTCACAAATAACGCGAATGCGAACGCGAAACGCGAAAAGCGACCGAATTTTTTTATTAACGAGCGAACGTGCTTCTAATCCGTGATTTTAAATTATATTTATAAACGATCAAACACTCCCGGTACATTGTTTCGCGCACGAAATGCAATGATGTTCTGAAAAAGGAAAAGAAAAAGAAAAATTAATATCATAGTCGTAATAATAAACCATTGAAAAATTTTCATAGAAATGTTTGATAGAAAAATATACTTACTTTTGATCTTCATTGATGAATGCCCGATGGGTCTTCTACCCTTAGGATGACGATGACCGAATGCACTGACTCTATTTCGCGATTAAATTTCACTTTAATTATTCGTACAAACACTGACTCTACTCCGCGATAAAAATTGTATTTTAATTATTCGTACAAACACTGACTCTAATTTTAACAACTGCATTGCGCGCAGTTAAAATATCAAACATTTCCTTATCCTTCTGAAAAAAGAGAAAAGAAAAAGACGATTAGAATTATTGTTATCGTTTAAAAATTACAAGTAATTATTAAAGAGACATTTAATATAAAAATTAATTTACCTTTTATCTTCAGTGATGAATGCCTGATGGGTCTCCTACCCGTAGGATGACGATGGCACACGTATAAACCGAATAAAAGAAACTTTCGGAGTTTCTTTAACCGAAAAAACGAAACTTTTCCATACGACGAGCAACACTGACTCTAATTTCCGATTTTTCTTTAATGATGCAAACACTCGAGTACCTCATTGCCTACGCGCTCGATTGCAATGATGTTCTGAAACAGAAAATGTAAAAGAACGATTAATATCGTCGTCGTAATTAAAAACTATTGAAAAATTATCATAGAAATGTTTGATAGAAAATTATACTTACTTCAAGTCTTCAGTGATGAATGTCCGATGGGTGTCCTACCCTTAGGATGACGATGATCAGTAGACGATAACGAAAATAAAAAACTATAATAAAGTTTTTTATTGCGAACGCGAACGCGATCGAGACGTGCTTGCCGACCGCACTGCACGTCAAAAACGACTGAAATAATGCATATAATTAGTATTCCTATAAAATAAATCGAGTAATTTAATGTGGAATATAATATAAAGGGAGTATTAAAGGGAAAACAATGAAATGAATTGTAATATGATATT
>NW_014569556.1:1203156-1206597 GCF_001313835.1 Polistes canadensis | reverse complement strand
AATGTTTTTTAAGAAATCTAACTCTTAAGCCCCACCCTAAGAGTTTCATCTATTCGCAAGTAATTCGTTTACGTGAAAGTCTAACAAAAAACTGATTTAAAACAATGTATGTTATCGCTAAATTTTTTGTTTATATATTGGCTCAGTAACGAAATCAAGTTTAAAAAAAGTCATCTAAAAATATAAAAGAAAAATATATCAAAATTATTTTCTATTAAAAATACGTTAATAGGTAATGTAATATTTAAACCAATATATATATATATATGTTAAGACAAACTGAAATATAAAAAGAGTGTATTAGAGAATTAAAATAATAGTTAAATAATCGATAGAAGTGAAATTAATGTTAAAAAGCACCGAGTATATGATATGTCAACCGTCTTCCTCGAAATGCACCTTTAGACTGGCACTTGCTCTTCTATGAAAATACTTTTATTGAAAGTTGTTTATATGACTTTCCGAACGTTGCGCATGTGTGTAACGAGAATTTTCTTTGTAATAAAGAGAAATTAAAATGTAAACGCTTTGATTTTAGCATTTTTATTCTTTTTATGTAATTTTTTAACCGAAGGTATATTTGTTTTAATGTTCCTGCGCAGTGATGATTTTCAGGAGGTGGGATAAAATTTTCATCTAATAAAACATAAAATCGCATTATAATTAATATTCAAAGTATGTCAAAAGTTTGTAATATTTAATTAAATGTAGATGCATTTAAACAATCTGAAATATAAGAAGAGTGTATTAGATTATTAAAACAATTGTTAATTAATCAATAGAATTGCCTATTGTTGTTAAAAAGCTCAGAAGATATGTTAGGAGCTCCGTCCTCTTCGAAGTCTTCTGTTAGACTGAGTCAAGGTCCTCTAGAAAATTACTTTTATTGAAAGTTGTTTATATGATTTTTTGAACGTTGCGCATGTGTGTAAAAGAAATAATCCACATAATCAATAAAATTTAAGATTATAGCGTTCTCATTTTAGTATTCTTTTCATTTTTATGAAATTGTTTAAACTAATGTCCATTTGTTGTAACGTACCTGTGCGGGGATGACTTCGGGGATAAGTATGTGTAAGGCTTATACTAGTACATATATGTTTAATCAATCTGAAATATAAAAAGAATGTATAAGATTAATAAAATAATTGTTAATTAATCGATGAAAATGTACATTGTAACGTAAAATTGAGGATGTACCTGTTGAAGTACCTTCCCCTTCGAAATCTTCTGTTAGACTGAGACGTTGTCACATAAAAAAGTTTTTATAATAGAAAGTTGTTTATAAGGCTTTATGAAAGTTGCGCATGTGTGTATAACGGAAATATTAATTGTATTAAATAGAAATTATGATTAAAACGTTCTGATTTTACTTTTTTATTATTTTTATGTAATTGTTTAAATAAATGCAAATAAGTTTTAACGTTTCCGTGCAGTGGTGACTTTGGAGGGAGAAATTTTCATCCAAAATAATATCACATCGAAATTATTTAATATTTAAAGTATGTGAATAAGTATGTTTAAGAATTAATTAAAATAAGTAAGTATTTTAAAAAGTTTTAATTAATTTCTATTTAATAAATAAATTATCATATCACTCTTGACTTACGTGGTTATGAAGATAGCCGAATTACAGCAAGTACGTGTGACGACCAACTTGTGTGCGTATATGAAACGTTAGAAACAATTTAAATTTGCAAGAAAGAAAATATTCATCTAATTTTTTTCGATCGATTAACAATACATTTCTAACGATTTTCTTTAATTCATACAAAATGATTTTATAAGATATATCACTCTATACAATGTGATTTTTATCCTATTTATCACGCATTTTTTAATTTATAAAAATATATGAATCTTTATTTGGTTTTCTTTATATTTTACTAATGTAATTTTATTTCTTTTTACTTTTCTAGGTTTTCATGTATTGGAAGAGTCCACCAGAAATACATATACTCAGTCAAACAATTGTGTTTACTCTTTTTTATCTTCAAATTCATCGGGGTAAGCGTTATTCTTTTTTTAAGCTATATAGAAAGAGTGCGAACGAGAGTGAAGAGGGAGAGAGAATAAGTAAACAAAAAATTCACCTACAGGCAATTATGAATGTGTATGTATATTTGTAGGTATTTCTCGAGGCGGAAACAAAAGAAAAGACAGCCGAAACAAAACGTAAACAACCGAACGTTTGACGAAGGATAAGCAGTAACGTATCTCATTCCCCTCCCGTCCTTCGGCGAGTTAAGATCTAACGCGACATAACGTATATTAAACTATTTAATAATTTTATTTCTAACGTTATCTAATTAAAACATTCGACAACTGAGCTGATTAGACAACTTTTTATATGCAACATTAATTCTTTATGATAGAATATCTTTTAAAGTGTGCTATGCCTTCAGAAATGATTCACAGGGAATATTGTATTATAATATAATCTTTAGTATGTTTCAGCTTCTTTACAGATTTTTTTCTTTTATTTTATTTTATTCACCGTCATCTTAAGGGTAGGGCACCCATCCTGCAGTCATCAATGAAGACTAAAAGTAAGTATATTTTTTTATTAAACATTTCTATGATAACCTCAATGGTTTTTTATTACGACGATGACATTTATTGTTCTTTTTCTTTTTCTGTTTCAGAACATCATTGCAATCGAGCGCGTAGGCAATGAAGTACTCGTGTGTTGTATCGTTAAAACAAAATACAAAAGAATCGGAAAGTAAAGTCAGTGTTGTACGCCGTATGTAAAAGTTTCGTTTTTTCGGGTAAAGAAACTCCGTATAGTAAGTTTCTTTTATTTATTCGGTTTAAACGTGTGCTCATCGTCATCCTAAGGGTAGGAAACCCATCGTGCATTCATCACTGAAGAAAAAACGTAAGTCAATTATTATTTTAAACACTTTCTTAATAATTATAATAATTTTTTTCTTACAACAATGATATTCATAATTTTGTTTTTATTTCTATTTCAGATCATTGTTGGAATAATGCAGTGTAAAAGCAGTGTTCATTTAAGTGCATTCGCGTTTTCTTAATTAGATTCATTTTTAAATTTGTTTAATTGAATTGATTACATAGAATGCAGTTGTAGAGTCAGTGTTTGTGCATTGTCATCGTCATCTTAAGGGTAGGAGACCCATCGTGCATTCATCAATGAAGATTCAAAGTAAGTATATTTTTGTATTCAATAATTCCACAGAAATTTCAATGGTTTTTAATAATAGTAATGATATTAATAGTATTGTTTTTTATTTCTGTTTCAGATTGCAATCGTGCGGGAAGCAATATACGGGAGTGTTGTATCGTTTAAATATAATTAAAATCACGGATTAGAAGCACGTTCGTTCGTTAATTTCAATTCGATCGCGTTCGCGAACTATTTTTAAAAATTATATATTAAATTAACTGCGACCAATGCAGTGTAATTGCATTAGA
>NW_014569556.1:1098960-1202870 GCF_001313835.1 Polistes canadensis | reverse complement strand
TCATTAGATTCACGCGAGGTGCATCGCCATGGTGCAATTGAGTTTCATCCCATTGGAATGCATTGTAAGTATCCTTTTTTATTTATATTTTATTCGATTTTATTTTATATGATTTTGAATTATATTGCAAATAACTTACCATTATGTTCTATTTTATTTTACAGATGTGAGATGATTTCTTCGATGGATCTTCGATGGATCTTCGATGGATCTTCGATGGATCTCCTTCAATACCAAATCGAGGAACTCTTCGATCATCAGACTACAATACTTGCTGCGAAGTAGGAGTGTTTTGGAGCAATCGTAGAACTTCTTATGCAGTGAGTCAAAAAATTTAAAATCCCTCCGGTACTCAATCATGTCGAGGATGAAAGGTCCTAATYGGCACGAGTTACTGGTTGTAATTATTCCAATAAATTAGTGACGAGCACATGAGTAATTCCTTTCTAGGAGTTACTCATGAAAATTGTATATTTGCATTGTGTATATTGTATTGTATATTTTATATTAGTTCAGGATAGGTTTTCTTGTCTCACCGGTTAAATTAATTTTATTAATAATGCAATTAATTATTGCACTTTCTTTTTTATTACGTTTTTTGTTCGTTGCTAGTAGTGGTGAAATCGAGCATTAACTTACTCGTTTATTGAATATGCTTCCCGGTTATATTTCAAGTTTTACAGATTAACGTGGAAGCTTTCTTGATTGTTTTATAACAAAGTTAAACATTTATTAAGATTTTTTCATAAGTTCAATTATTAGTAACTAGTAGTGATTCTCAATAGAATAAATAAAGAGAAAAGGAGAGAGAAAGATAAGGGCTTGATAGAAGAAGAATCTATCTATCTAATAGAAATCTATCAAAATTCGTGTAATTTAAGTTTCGTTTAAAGATAGGATCATTACGAACTGAAAGTTATAAGATGTAGCAGTTAAACGTGTACATGCTATAACAAAGATAAAATCGCAAATATGCAAGAAGTCGGATAAGATTCTAGAACGTTTTATACCGAGGGGAAGTCAATGGTGGCGCACTATTGTTCGAACTATCTATGATATAGAAACATATAATACTCTTGGTGGTTCCATTCGCGAGTGGATCGCGCGTATTCGCAATAAATTAGCATTGTTCGATGTGCACGAGAGGGAGATCAAAAAGGATGAAAGAAGGGGGAATGAAGAAGAAGAAGAAGAAACGAGAGAAAAGGGAAGAGAAATGATACACACAGTCACCGTTCAGCACCTGTTACCTTTTTTAGGTAGGACGAGAATCGAAGAAGGATAAGAAAAAGAAGAAAAAGAGGAGGAGGAGGAGAAAGAAAAGGACGAGAAGAAATCTAGGCCAAGAAGAGAAACGTATACGAGCTTACGAGTGACGAGTATACGAATAAAACAAGCATAAGAAGAGGAAAGAGAGAATTGAAAAGGCACAACGACTGGAAAGAAAAGTAAGGCGCGTGGACAAGGAGAACACGCAATGAACGGTGTCTTAATCTGGAGGACCATGGAGTAAGGTAGTCTCAGCTATACAATGGTGGCCACCCGGCTTCCTCTCTAGTTAGTAAGCGTAGAGTCCGTAAACAGAATGACAGCCACCACTGCGAACTTCTCTTTCCCTCTCTCTCTCTCTCTCTCACTCTTTCCCTCTATTTCTTTCTGTCTACCTTTAACTTTTTCTTTCTTTATCGCGACTTCTCTTTTCTCATTCCGTTTGTACTTGTTAGTCGCCTTTACTGTGCGAAAAAGGCTACGTGATCTCGCCACAACGTGCCTGCAAAAAGAGTCGTGCAAAAGACGCGAAAAAAGGGGCTGAATGGCGTTAACATCGACATCTTGTCGTTTATTTTTACAGAAATTTCATGCAAACGAATTAAAGATACAAAGAAAGTTGGGGAAACGTTTTATCTTCTTCTTCTTTGTTATTACTTTTTATCGTGAGTAAGTCTAAGTTTCGTCTTTTGTTAAATATTTCGGTAGATTGATTTTTTAAATCATTAGCTTTAGATTTTTTTAAATGTATTTCTTTTTTTTTTTTATTTTTTATTTTCGATAGTAAGTGATCATTCGAGATAGAATATTGTATAAAATCAATAGTGATTCTACGTAGGGATTTATTTATAGCATTAAGAATGTTTTATTTGAGATAGTTTAGTACTTCGATAATATTTTATCTAATAAAAAATCAACTAATGTGTTTTTCATTGTAAAAAACAAATATTTCACAATTTTGTTTTAATAATAAATTTAATTTGAAGAAATAATCGATTCGTTACGATCGTTACGATACGCACGAAACGATGAAATGTAACGAATAACGAATAACGAATAACGAATAACGAAAACGAATAACGAATAACAAATAACAAATAAAAGCGATATCAATGAAAATACGAAGATATATAGCCAATTTAAGGTTAGCTATTTGAAACTGTTAACGAAATAAAAAATTATTTGAAGTTTACGTTTTGAAATAAAATAAAATCATAGTTCTGTTATTCTAAAAGTTGGTTGAATAATATTTAATATAAAATAGCATCTAAATCTCGGTTGATATCTAACGAGACAGTGATCTGTTTTTGAAAAAATCTTTACGAATATTTCTCATTTTTCTCTTCGATCAAATTCAGACATATTCATGGCGATTGAAGGTGGTACAATAACAACGTAGTTTCGTGGAAAAAAATACGTAAATGGAAAAGCGTGCGCGCAACGCAAAGATAAATATTATACACGTTTATAACGCGTCGCAACGAGATAGATTGGTGAGTGGATAGAGAAGAGAAAGGAGGACGAGAGGTGAACGGTGGTGGTAGTGCTGGTGCGAGGGGCAATCGCGTATATGGCAAAAAATATAGAATAAATATGGTTCGTTTTTATGTTCTTCTTTTTGTTGTTCCTTTTCATGCTTTCAATAGCTCTTTTTTCGTTACTGTTGTGTTTTCTTTCTTTCTTTTTTTATTATATATATATATTTTTTTTTTCGTTGCTACCTGTCGTAGAAAATTACGCTACACAGTAGCCAATCGTGATTGGTTAAGCGTGGTTCGTGTCCCGTTAGTACCGACGCACGAGTGAGGAAAATAAATCGTTCGGGTTTTACACGGTAGTTTATTGGCGTCATAGTGGCCCGATGGCCGCTGAATATTACATCGTCCTACCTACGATTACGTGCTTCTTTACACTAGGATGTTCTATGTGCGCAAGGTATATACCATCGATACGAAAATTCAAAGCTTTCGAATTATTAATCATTTTCAGGATGTATAATCAAATAATAGAGACAATGATAAGTGATAAAATACGTAATTAGATAGAAATCATCACTATAGTCTCAATATGGTATTATTAAATAATTATTAATAAATATTGTTTTCTGAATTTATTTTTTCTTAAAAAGAGATATATACAAATTAATTACTATATTTATATGATAAAATGAAATGAAAAAAGAAATAATTTAAAAATAAAGAAGTTTAAGTAAGGAAGTATTGGTTTATAATGAAGTGTAGGTCTCTAATGAAGTGCATTGATATTTAACTTGGTTAATGTTTATTGAACACAAAGAGAATAATTTTGCAGCATGTTTATCGGGATATAATTATCTATTTTGTATTTAGCTGATAAAATAAATTATCATCCATCTCCGATTCAATTTTAGAACCAATAAGCGTAATACCTACGTTCGTAGGGAAATCAGTTTTGCTCAAAATTAGGTGTAATCCGGGAAGCTTACGATCTAATATGCAAATCCCTCTGCATAACTGCCTGTTTGTTTTGATAATCACGAGCTGTCAGGGTTTTCGTTGCTCCATTTCACTCGCGGATATTTCTATATCCATCGGATAAACTGTTTCGTCGTTCCTTACGGATCGATCGATCTAAAGTAGATAACGTTAGACAACATTTCGACCAAACGAACTAGAAAGAAACTTTAAAGATTTTCGTATCACGATGAGAAGAAAAGAAAGCAGAATCTTGCTCACTAAACAATTTTAAAATCTTTTTCCAAGTTGAGGTAGGAAAGTTTCCTTGCTTTAGTGTTGTTTTCAAAAGAAATGAGGTCGACAAAGACGATCTATAAGTATATTTTTCATCACTCGAAAAGAAAATTTAGCGCATACCAAGTATCGATATGTATATCTATACCTATACAAGATTCTAACGTTTCAGATTTTCCGAACGGAAGGCATTTTCGATGCCTACTCAAATATGCGCTTATTTTTCTTTTCTCTCAGTCTTTCTCCATTGCTTCTTATCTAGCTCGCGGCATCTACCTAAGTTCGATGAGCAAAGTAGACGAAGGAAAATGCGTTTTTCTTTCGAGCTTGTTACATTTGAATGAAGCAAGAAAAAGGGATAAGAAGAAAGGTAGATACGAGGTTAGAAAAAGAAGTGGAGGAGAGAAAGAAGGAAAAGAAGTCGAACTAGTGTAGACTCTTTTCGGTCTTTTCCTTTCTCTCTTTCACTTTCTCGGGTTCTCTCTGGTTCGTTCTCTCTTGCTCTCTTTTCTATCGTGCCCCAAGGCGACAGCCCGTCCTTCCAGTTGTTTATTTTTTCCTGTTTCGCCGTGTTGCCTCATCTCTTTCCCCGTCCTTCTTTTCTTTTTCTCGCATCCCTGCATCCCTGCTTGTGATTTTGAGAGAGTCGACTTTGACGTCGCTCGGCAGCCGCCGATTTCTGGCAATTGGCCCTGACGCAAAACCTTGCCAAGGTGCAGTCTCCAAGGATTTTCCTCTTTCTCATCCTCTCTTCCTTTACCTTCTTTTATTCTTTTCTCTCAACGTTGCAGTTGTCATCGGACGTATCCTTCTCGTATTCTTATCTTCTTTTACTTTCTTATATACCTATATTCGCTAGTATATATATATATATATATATATATCTATATATTTGAAATTAAATAGATACACTTGTCGATTCAATATATCGGTATGCCTATTTTAACAATGCACAGTAACTTTGATATAATAATTTTGCATATAATAACATAAATCTAGCTAAACTGAATCACCCCCTTCACACGAACATTACTGGTCGTTGGTACTTATGATAAAGTGACACGATCAGGCACAAGCGCTTGTGCTATTCCATCGAAGTTATTACGCTCATAGAACGGGTTTCTAAAATGATTTCGCTTCGATTTCATAGTGTTTCGTTACGGATCGATAACTTTGCCGTATAGATTAATTTATCTATCTAGTAAATGTTATATGTAGAAATTGTTACCGAACTGTCATCATCTCTTATTATATTCGTACAACGCGACGTTTGCTTTTTGATTCAAAGGCATCGATAAATATAGAAATCTTCGATTTCTATCTCAAAAGCTCTCATGATACGCTTGCCCAGCAACATTTCCATTTCTGATCTAATTATCGTCGACAACGAACATGTATTGGCTCTACGACTACATACGTATTATATGATGTCAATAGAACTAGTTTCGGTAGGTCATACTGGTTTGGAATACGAATATTCTCATTATCAAATAGACGTGACGATGTATAATTCGGGATGAATATATTCCTATTGTTTTGAGATTTGTATTGAGTTTGTAATACAGATAGTTGTAATATAGATCTCTATAAAGGCTATGCATCTTTGTATCGATAGGATATTCATAGATTCGGATATATCTAATGGGATTCGGATCACAGAATTCCAATATTTATATTTTGCTCGTTATTAAAGTATCGTAGACCAATGAAATCGACGAATAAAAATAGGATATCGAATTCTTTAATGGATATTCTTGGATTAAAAATAAAAAGAAAGCTCGTTAATAGATATAATCGAAATGGTACGTATAAAAAGAACATTAAAGATCTCGATTTTTAACGTATTAGTTACGTGCAACGTACGTTATTGTAACGAGCGAATTACAATAGAATATTCGTAACAACGCGAACGAGCCTCTCCACTCGTATCAAAATATTCGAACTGTTCGTTTCGTCGTGGTTAGGTATTAATTAACCGCTGCTCGGAAAATATGTGTACGGTGTACCCACGCAATCGATATGCACGCTGGATGATGGATTTTGTTACGAAAATACTCGCTAATATTTGTAACGATTTTGCAAATATTTTTAAACCGGGTCTGGCGAGAGGCAGGTTCTTATCGTGTAAATATTCTACTACTCCCTACTCTTGATTCTATTCCATTTTCAATTTTCTGTGCGAATTGATGTTTAAACATATTCAGGCTGCAAAAAAAGAAACAAGAAAGAAAACATAATAAAAGAAGAATCTGCGTGAATAGTTCTCTCTCTCTCTCTTTTATTCGCTCTTTTCCTCTTTTAACATCCGTTCGTGAGAAAAAATATATAGAAGTCAACGTAGCTAGAGTAAACGAACGAATAATCTATCGATCGATCAATCGATCATTCGATTGGATTGTATCGAATGTTACGCGTGAAGGACGACGATACGTCGACTTTGTAGAAGGATGCATTAATTGCGACTCTAAATGCACCATGAGTCGAGAGTACATAGTTAAAGCCTCGATGGGAGCGGCATAGTTGATTTAATAAGGCTATATTTTGTATTGATTCATAAATACATCTCGAGAGAGGACGAATGGACGCACGTGGGTACCATTAAGGGATCGATCGTTGTGCAATTTGTAATCGATAAATCTTGGGGGAACAGTTTCTATCGTTTCACTAATAGTAGATAATATCGAATTAGAAATTTGGCATAAATCGCACTCTGACACATATTTCATTTTTTTTCTTATAATTATGAATATTTTATCATAAGATTTTTGAATTGATTGGTATTTGTAATGGCAGTAATTTCCTTTTTTTACGTAATTAACTAATTTTAAGCTAATTATTGAGATAATTTCTCTTAAATTTTTAAAATATTCACCATGTACGTTCTTTTTAAGATCTCCAAGCAAATTATCGAAACTCGATTACTGAATTGGATATGAGCAGTAGATTGACGCGAGTCGATATTATCAAATGACATTTTGATTGATGGCATCGAGCTCGAACGCCGACTGATACGGATATTCTGATCGTTGATTGTAAAATTTAATTTGCAGTAGTCTTTGAAAGGCAGGCTGAGCGATTATATCGAAATTGTATGAGTATGTAGGTTGGTACATGCATCCATGCGGTAATACACGTTTGTAGTCGTGGATCATATAACGTTACTATATGCTGGATATATACATGTATTTATCCCTCATCCATAACGTCGTTTTTTCAAAATGACAATTTTTTTACCAGTATTATCATCATCGTCAAACAGATTAGTTTTGAGAAGATTGTACTTTTCTCACGACATATATACAAACATATGCACACGTGTCTCACTAACTTGATTTTGCGAATATTTTTTATCAACATGAAGTTTTATATACAGGATGATTAACGTAAAGTGGTATAAATATTTGTTGAATTTGAATTGAAATATTTTAAGTAGGAAGAAATTTTTCGATGATAAAAAGTTTAGGTAGAAAACACATACAAAATAGATAAGAAAAATGATGATGACTTCGATGATTGTGGTAGTGGTGGCAATAGTAATACATTGTTCATTTTATCTCTTGAAGCTAGTTTCAAAGTTCTGCCGCTGACGAGGGCAAAAGTTAAACTATATACGCGCTTATTTCGCATTATGCATACAATTCAGGACGCGCGAGTACGTATTTTCTAGACTAAAGCGCGTACCATCGCGTTAGCTTTGTTTGCCAGGATGAGATTGTGCGAGTCCTTCATGAGTCTTCTTCCAGAGAATATTGTTAACGTTGTCTCCGAAGTACCGCGACTCCTTCAGGGCGGAAAGAAGAGAAAATACGGTAAAAGACGGGGAAAGATGACAGAAACGATGAATTTGTAAATTTATGACGCGAATATACACAGTATGCACATACGCGTGTATGTATATTTAAAGAGGAAATAAAATCGTACGAGGTAATAAGTAGCAGGAGAATTCACATTAAGGTACATTTCTGTTTCAGCACGTTATGTAATATCATTGTAACTTTCATATAAATTTCGAAAATTATATTGACTTTTAATACAAACTAGAAAATTTTTTAAAGATTTGTTTTCGGATAAATGTAAATAATTATTTCTAATTTTTAACATTCTCAGAATAATATGTTATTACATTTTTTTTACAATATTACTATTATATACAAACTGATAAAATTATTTACATGTATTAATATAAATATTATAGAGGAAAAAGAGAAAAAGAGAAAAATTGACAATATAACGTATTTATACATTTATATTATAAATAGTTAAAAACGTTATATATAAATGTTATATATGTTTGGTAGAGTTGCACACTAGTATACATAAAAAAAGGATTATTTACAAGTCAGTTTGAAATGAAATTCGCTGGTACGTATACATTGTGATAATTAGGTCAAAAGTTACAATTTCATTATCCGTATAGTGTACTTACGTAATAATATAAAAGAGAGCATCTTCTTTGTGAAATTAAATTCGAAGAAAGGTGAAAAATATTATCTCTACCTACAGGCTGCTTTTATTTCTTCTTTTGAAACGTATCATTTTTAAAAGAAATTACCAGAAATATAATTATTATACAAGCCTGAGAACCTTGTTTAACTTGATTTTTACTGATCTAGTGCATTAAGACATCTTTAATGTTTAGTCTGTAAATAATTTAATATTAATAGAATATATCACAATGCGTATTTCAGATTAGTTTCCAAATTTTTAGATTGCATAAAAGATTTTGTTAGCAAATCATTAGTGATTTTCGAATAAAAGTAAACTTTAAATCAATAACTCAGGATTCTTAATAAATTTTGCAAATATTTGGCGAGTTAACATTAAAATTGGTTTTTATTGAAGCAACAATCATTTATTATACCACAATCCATTATTTTGCAAAATTAAAAATTTTAATAACGAGCAGCGTAGCAATATACATCGCGAGATAGTGATTATCTAGAAATATTTAGCAGGAAATTATTATTTCTCTGTGTAATGAACAGAGGAATGCAGTAAATTAAATGAATGTATGAAGCTATTATAATGTCTACCAATACATATATACATATATGCACACATGTACGTATTTGAATTCATTTTCAATTCATTCAATGGTTATCGCAAAATACATAATCCAACCGCAATGAACTTTCGTGAATCGTAAACAGCAATTAATTTCAATCTATAGGATCAGTCATCGTAATGAGAGAAACAATGTTACTCTATCGTAACATCTTTTTTCGTGATTAATTAGCAAAGTTCTATTATAGAGTGATAAATACAGATTGATGTAGCAATTTTTAACAGATAAAGTAATATCCTGCTATAGTTGCAACCAATGCAATTTTCCGATGTCCACGAATTTATTAGATTCGTACTTGAATATAGTATACGTAGGTCAATAAACATAAAGCTAAACAATAGAAACGTCAACTTTGAAGAAGCACTCTTGTTCTCGCTGACGCGCTAAAATTACAGCTCGGCCAATTGGAATCACGGTATTCGTTACGGTTAATTAACATCGCATACCGTTTAATTACAGCGACAGAAACGTTGTATTGTTTGATTATTCGGAAGCTCTGTGAACCGCGAAGTGAAAAGCATTTTGTTGCGTTACGAATAGTAGCACACGGAACGGTTGTAAATAATTTATCATGCATTCTCTCCGAATCGTGTGATAAACCTCTTAACCGTGCTAAATAGAAAATGTCCTGTAAGGTAAAAGGATGGAAAGGAGGATTTATCTTGAGGTAAAACAATTTCAATGGAATTTGACACGCCATCTTAATTGATTACATTCATTAACTAGATTACATAGATCTAACTAAGATTATTGGGGATAAAAGTTTTTATTTTCCTATCCATAAGTGCATTTATCTTTTCCGTTCTGTCATCCCATAAAGTATTCTTCGACATACGTTTGTTATTAGAATTCTCTTACACGATAGTCACGAATTGTGAGTCACTGAAAGTTCAACATATCCTCATATATGCGAAGGGAAGCTGAATAACGTTCGTCTTAACTTTGTGGTTATATCGAATTGCATTGACGGAGATTAATCCGAGTAAATATGGATGGTTCGGTAGATCAGGTATGAGAGTTTACGGATAGAAATCGCGTATGTTCGAGAAGGAAGAGGAGAAAGATTTCAGTGGAAAAATTGCGATCACACAGGTTATGTATCCGAAGCATAGTACGTGAGTCACGTGAGATAAATTCGAATACACAGGAAGTATAAGTTCAATACGTGTTTAGTATATATGTATGCGTTTGGTTAGAGTGTAGGTGTGGGCCAAGCGTTCTTCTTCGGGGTCGATGCTCAAGGATTGTGCATGTAACGGGGATCGAGGCGAGTCGTGAGGAGTCTAGAGTCGACACGGCGTTGGAATTTCTCGACAAATAGGTGAATATGCACATAAATACATAACAAAAGTCCGTGACGTGTAGCTCGAATTGTATAAGGACGCCGACGTAAAAGGTGGACAGGGTGAGTAGGTGGGGGAGGATAAAGAGGACGACACGAAGAAGTAAGCGTAATTTCACGAGAAAACGAACGTCACGCGTCCTATCCGAGACTTACACCCGCTCGAAATAACTCACTTTATTACCGGTATGTCTTCCGGAAAATGAATTATTGAAAACGTGCGCACGCTCTGATGGAAGAGGAAAGAGAGGAAGGAAGGAAGGAAGGAAGGAAGGAAGGAAGGAAGTCTCTTACGTTATCTACTTGCGAAGCCATTACTCGCGCGTAAGCGTTCTATAAGATCTCGCACGTATGAGAGACGAGGAACGCGTAAAGATAGGATCGATATTATTGGATACCAATCCCTTCGAAGATTTTCAATGTGCACGTTCGACGCCTTACGAAGAGGCATCGCAAAACGTGTTTCTTATTATCGACTTCATATCACTACCCCATAACATTTTGAAGTACTTTGAAATTAATTTAAATTTATTATTGGCTGAGATGGACCTCTTTTCTTGTAATTTCGTGGCACTAACACGCGATCGTTATTATAATTTTTCATGTTGAAAATAATTAAATCATATTATAAAGTAAATCATCGTGATAGTAATTTTTTAAGACAACAGACATCGATTTAATTAGCGTGCTCGCGTGATTTGCCTTGCGGATATGAAGCAATCTAAGGGATCGGAGGCAGGGAAGGAGGATGAGAAAGAGGGATAGAGATAGATGAATATATAGGTAGATAGATAGATAGGTAGATAGAGAGAGAAGGGAACAGCAAGACGATCCAGACTCGCGGAATTCCGGAGATTAGTTGACGTGGTCGGAGGATGGTTCTCGAGCACGCGACTCAAACCTTGACCAAGGTCGGTGAGAATGTCGCGGATTCAGCACGGTATGACGATCACGTCGGTAATCAATCGTGCGCATAGTCGTGGTCGTTGGTTTGCCCGAGCATTTCGCAGTGGACGCGCGTGAACGTCTCTCTGTCTCGTACCATGAGCATCTCCTCCCCCCTTCCTTATCTTCCTGCTTCTCCTCCTATTTCTCTATCTTTTACTCTTTCTCCTCCTACTTAGTGAAACGCAGCATGCGAAAAATTAATTTCGCGAATGATTTGCATCTACGCGTCTTGTTGATATCCACGTATACCGGCTTCTGCGCTTTTAACAAACTACGTGCCTGAATTTATCCACTGTAGAATGTGTTTTATTAAAATATGAGAGATATTGAGATTAAAAGAGATAGGCAGGTATTTATTCGTATACCAAAAAATATAGGTATAGGTATATATGATTTTTTATTATACAGAATGTGAACGTATACTATTCGTAAGAGGTTTTTACGAAAAATCCTTTGAATTATTATAATGATTAGTTTCTCATATATTTTGGACGTTCTTCGTAATTTATTTCTAATTCGTTGAGTAATCCGTCTATAAATAACGATGGTAACAGTAATCTATCGTGAATATTGATTATATAATATTAGACTTTTTTTCAAAATAAATCATTATTCCAATTTTCATTTGTTAGATTTTAGCTACACTGTGCCTGCGAGTATTCACGTTGAATGGGATAATCATGTTATAGCGATTTCCAAGCGGTAGCCAAATTTATTTGTTACATCTATCCATCGTAATGGCAAAATTACCCCAGAGAATCCAGACAAATTCTGCCAGCGGTTTTCGCGATTTCTGCGGTTATTCGATAGTCCATGATTCGCGGCTTCTCCCGACTTGTCTCGAATATCATCAGAACAAAAAAATAATTTACATTCAGGAGGTTCGAATTTCAACTAAAGAATGAAGGACTACAAATTGGATATTTTGCGTTCTCAAACGATCATTTTCGAAAACTTCATACGAGCCTGTTGATTTTTTTTACATAGATACATTTAATAGAACAACATATATTGAAAAAACTTGTACATAAACATACATCGCTGAGAAAATTATACTTTTCTTCTAATATATTATTCAATTACTTAATTTATTTAAAAATATACACATTTGTATACAAAGAAATACTGCAGGAAACTCTAACGTAATTTTCATTTTCGTAAAACATAAAAGTAATTATACTTTTAAATATATATACGCATATTGTTGGAGAATTACAATATATTGTTTAATATGTTTCGTTAAATGTAACACATATGTGAAACTATTTAATTTATAGTAAAATTTCTTTAATATATTCACTTAATATATATAATATAATTAAAATATTTATTTCTGAAAGAAATCATGCACTTATAGTATTAAGATATACATTTAGAAGATCCGTTTTTCGATTACAAGACAAATTAGTTTTTATTCTATCCTCAGGGCTATTTGCTATTACGATGTTTCAATAATACCTTCTCAGCTTGGTTCTTCTTCGTGGATCGTTTGTTTCCTTTCGGTGAGACGAATGTAGTACGTAAAATCGCGAACGTATTACGCACGATTATGATGATTATTTTCTTTAATCTATAGCTGGCGGTGGCTGGACCATGTTATTAATACAGAGAAAAGCATCGGGACACCCTGCTGAGGACCTCACGATACACCACGAGTAAGGCCCTGACCTCGGACCGCTCGCCAAGCCCCAAGATTCCGCTCGGCGAATGCTTTCTTCTTACGTGTACCTTCGCTCGCGATGAAGGCCACTCCAATGATTTTCATTATTCCTTATCCTCCTTCTCTTTCTTTTCCTTATCTTCTTTCTTCACCATCTTGAATGTCTTCTCTTACCGAGTCCTTCTTCCTTAACGTAGAGGTATATACTATATGCACATTTAACGTAACTAAATACATGGAACACATAAAGGTTACATGAAAACGATGGAATAAACAATTTCCTTCAGCGAGATCTGCCTTGATCGAAATCGAAACGTCTTCCGTGATCACAATGAACTTTGTCTTTGTCAAACATTATCCCCAGACCACTTTTAAAAATTCGATCAAAAAGTCTTCTTGCTATTCGTTCTTTTATATTTTCTAGCTTATCGAATAGTAATCTAATAGCATGAGATAAGGAAGAGAATAAATTGAGCCTCTTAAACGGTTTTTCTTTTTTAGTCGAGAGAAAACGAAATGAAAAAGAATATATCTCTTCGCACGAACTCCGACGAGTTCGTTGACTTTGTTTTAACTATTAATTTGTAGCATTTCAAAACTTGATATATAATATTTTATTCTATGGATACATCTGTAAAGACTGTATCTTAAATTATTTATAGATAACTCAACAAGGGTTGGATTCGAGTTTGTCTTATCGTTAGAACTTGATTAATACTTATCACTATATATATCTTTAGATTATTTTTCCTGTTTTATTATCTATTTTATAACATGTGAAATTTGTAAGATTTTTAGGAAGATTCATGAACAGTCTAATACGACACGAAGATACACGAAGATGAATTTTTTTCTACTTCCAGTTGTATTCACATATTATGGTACATCCTGTATAACGATATAAAGGAAAGATATCGTATACATTCAATTACGATTGGAATATTTACATCGAGCCATCTAGTCGATCCGAATTCGCGGCGGCTGCACGTAGATACGGTCGATGTAGTATCGTATAATGGCGCAAAGCGCCTGTAAATAACGGGACGTGATCCTATATTTATTGCATCGATGAAAGCCGACATTGCAGTTATACTCTGTATCTTTCTTTCTTTCATTCTTTCTCTCCTCGTCTGTTCGTATACTTGTTGAGAAAAGTAACGTCCCATAATAAATTATTTTCTCGACAATAGAGAAAAGGTATCGTGCTGTTGAAATCACGAGATGTTTTTGATTGTAATGAAAATGTTATCTTATTACTACTTTCGAGTATTGTTTCTTTAATCATTTTTATGATTATTTCTAAGCGTATTCGCACTAGTACATATATAACAATATAAACGATATTAGAATTTTATTAGTTGAAATTTTGATGAACGTTAATACGTTTATATCTTGTCGAATCGGTTGCAGATATCAGATGGTAAAAGAAGTTGAAGAGAAAAATTCCAAGTAATGTAACGAACAACAACGGTTCTTTGGAGTGATAAGGAAGAAGGAAAAGAAGATACGAATGATCGAGTATAATCGTAATTTCTTAACCGATCGACGTAAACTGAAAGAAAGAACAGCGGGTTGCACTCGAGTATGACGTCGTCGTTTTGGGTCAGAAAGGAAGAAGCAGATGCGGATGAAAAGAGACGAATACAGAGAGAGAAACAAAGTGAGAAAGAGAAAGGGGGTAAGAGAGAGAAAGAGAGAAGGAGAAAGAAAATTTGGAGAAGAGAGAGGAATGATTGAAATGATATAAGTTTACACAGAGGTTATATAAAGGTATGTTAATGCAGGGCATAAATAAGGAGGCACATTCGGTGCCTAATAGGACGCTAATTGTGATTATATACAACATAGCCGTGCGGATGCACAGCCTGAATTTTATATACCTATATAACATTTATCGCTGCCCGTCCAACCGGTCGAGTGTGGAGGAGCAAAAATGCTCAACACTCGGGAATTTATAGTAATGAAAGGATGGAGATTTATCGGGCGTTGCCGCTTTACAAATGATCCGATATCCCGCTTTGCGCGTTCTCTCCATCTCTTTCTCTCTCTCGTTCTCTTTAACCTTCTCTTTCTCGCGCCGCTTATAATGGTTAATTCGTGCGATGCGAAGTCTTACCCTCGGCTCCGTCCTGGGCATTCGCCTTTGGATCGTCGAGTCGATAAGTGAAATTACAGAAAATAATGAAGCCTAACGATCTCACTAATTATTTCTTTGTTTCTCTTCGACCGATCTTGTAGACCGATGAACGATCGCGTTCATTCGTTTTTAGAATGCGTTCCATAATTCGTCTCGCAAGCTAAGTACTAAAGAATACGTGAGAGTTTCGACTTGTTGTTTACGTTTCGTTCGATCGATATCGATACCTCTATTCGATAAATAATTTCTTTCTCCCTTTTTCTTTTCATTTCTTTCTTTCCAAAACAAATCCTCTTTCAAATTCGAACGAGCGAGAGATGAAACGTTTTTCTTGTTCCCCTAAATCGTGGATGTTTTCTTTCCACGAGTATGTCTAACGGATGATAGAAGTTTATTACGACAACTCGCCGTGCTGTTTTCGAAAGATCCAAGCAACATTTACACACAGGATGGTCCGAGTACCATCGACCAAGTTGCTCAAGAGATGTCCAGACCAACTTCGCCCAAGTGAAGAGTTTATATCAAACATTCGTCGGGCGAACGTGTTGTTTGGTTGAGTACGAACCATCGAAATAGGACCATTCATGACTATGATGGAAGAATGTAGGGAACAGAGGATGCGCTTGAGACTTAACCAAGTGGACTAACTTTGATGCTTCTCGATACGCTTGTCATTTGATCATTAATTTATCGCATGAGTTAAAAGTCAACGTAAGTAAACCTTGATGTTCGTCTTATTATTAGTTTTATTTTCTTTTTATTCGATTCGTCTTATATCGTTTATATTCGGTTTGTAATTTCAAATGGAAGGTAAAAAAAAAACGATTAATAAGAATAATAAGTTATCATTAATGAGTTCTCGCGATGATGAATCATATCAGTTGGTAAGAACAATGGACCACGCCCAACTGATTTGTATCCGTCGGATCGTACACGGGCGATATTATACGAATTGCTTTATCAAAATTATAGGAAGCGAGTTTGGGTTAACGTAGAGACGAAAGCTCTTATAAACGCGTGCATCTTTCAAGGTAGTGTAACACGGCCGAATAACTCTGGACACTTTATGCAGCCATTACCACAAGTGAACGCTATAAACGATACCTTAGGTTTACCTGATTTAGAAGTGCTCTTAGGTTCTCCGTACTTACTCTCTTCCTATTTCCTAACGTCATCTTTTCTCCTAAAGAATATCTCTCTCTCTCTCTCTCTCTTTCTCTTTATGTCGTGTTAAATGTTTCCTTATTTTTCATTTTCATAACGTAACGTTTATATTACATTATACGGTCGTATGTATAAATATGTCGCTAACATTTTTCTTTGCGATTGGAATAGGTATAATTTATTTCGCTATTTTACCGATAATTGCATTCAATAAATACAATTTTATAAATTCTAATGTGTTCTCAATGAGATTCGAATTATATTTATATTTAGTATCTATAAACCTTTCTTCGCAAAATCGAACTCTCTCACGGGCTTGACGAGACTCTTTTCTATTTTCTCTTTCTCGCCTCGAGTTTATTGCAAAAGATATATCTTAGTAGGAAAAATAATTTATTCCTTTCATCTGTCCATCTACCTACTCGAAAGAGAATCTTTAATTGACTGCACTCAAACTCTCGAGCGAGATACCGATCTAGCCACTGCGATCGTATAAACCTCAGTACTTTGCCCTTCTTCTTGGGGCAAAATGGTGATAGAAAAGGAGAGAGAAAGGGAGAAAATGAGGAAGAGAGAAGAAACGAGAGGGAAGCAAACAGAGAGAAGTGAATCGTAGATTTACGGAAAGACCGACCGGGGTAACCGACGTCGGCATCAAGATATCGACCGCGAAGAATCACCTTCGAGCTTAGCTTCTCTTTCACGTACTTTATCCTATTTTTTTTTTTGAGAGAAAAAAATCAACTGGACTTTTTTCATAAATTTGACTTAAATTCAAAAAATTATTCTTTCCTCCTTTTCTTTTTATCGAATTATCCTAAATAACGTACGTAATGATATTTGCTCAATGTAACACGTTTATTGACGTATATTTAATTATTATTCAGAAAAAGAAATAAAGTAGAATTTGTCATAGTATATGATAGACATTTAATTTCATGTTGTTTTCTTTAATTTTGTCGAGTTCATCGTTGAAATCGACAATTTTGGATATTTTTTTGTGTGTAAAATAACACAAAATATGAAGCTTAAAGAATGAACGTCATGCGAGCGCGCTAGAAAAACAATTTTTCAACGT
The DNA here is from genome assembly GCF_001313835.1 of Polistes canadensis. Taxonomy (NCBI): domain Eukaryota; kingdom Metazoa; phylum Arthropoda; class Insecta; order Hymenoptera; family Vespidae; genus Polistes; species Polistes canadensis. The sequence goes on along the minus strand of NW_014569556.1, from coordinate 1,185,478 downwards.
GACATTGAATAGCATTGCTCATCATAAAGCCAGGATAAAGCTTTAGCGCTCGTTTATATCACGAGCAAATACTGACCGCGATAGCTGTATTTTATTTTTGTAAACGTACGCTGTACATTTCGGGAAAATGGATTTGTTTTGGAGGAATGCTATCTTTTCTTTCACGTATGGTTGTAACACGCAGTACATTGCTGTTTTCTGTGTGCTGGCCAGCTGTGGTGATCGAAGGCACCGCTTAAACCGAGCATAGAACTTTAGCAATCGCGAAGTGTGCTCGTTTGTTAAATTAATACGTTTCGCCGGATGAAACTATGCCCGACAGATTTGCTGAAAAATGAGAAAGAAGGAAGGGGAACAAGAAAAAGGGAGAAAAATTTACGGTGGTGTTACCGTTTCGAGCTTTCCAGCGCAGTAGTACTCGTACGAAAGTAATGCGCTGTGGTTGAAAGAAATCCGTACTTTTCTCCGGTGTATTTACCACATTCGTGCTAACTTTTTTTTTGTCACTTTCTTAACGTAAGTAGATGGGTATAAATTTTTTGATTGTGATCGAGATTTCTAATATGTAATATTAAATAAATCAGTAAAAAGTAAGCTCAAGAACATGTCTTTGCTAAGCGTAAATTTAAAACAAATTGCTCCATTGTTTTATCTCACATTGAGCGATTACTTTTAATTAGTTAGTATAACATATTTTTGCCTTTTTTATTAGTCCTTTTTCTTGGACTACGAACTATGATAGATTTGTAAATTTATATCCTAGAAATTCACTACCAGAAAGATTTACGATTTGTATACTACGGGAAAGCTTTATTGGTTTTTTTTTCTTTTATTACTACTCTTGAAAGAATACACTAGAAATATAAAACAAGATAAATTTTTCTTAAACAAAATTTAAACTTAATAATAAGGTAAAAAGCAATAAAAAAATTTAATAAAGAGGTTAAGAGAAAACAAAAGATAAAGAAAGAGAAAGATAGAAAGAAAGAAACATAGAGAGAGGAAGATAAAAGGTAAAGTCGTCATAGTTTGCGATATTATTATTCGCACTCAATATATCTGCATTCAATATAAAAGAACATTTTGAATTCCCGGTACAATAATGTAGTCCAATACGTGGGCTTTATTGAATGTAAGAGCATTGAGCGTAAATAATCTTCTATATTCATTTTATTATGCGATTCGAGTACATTGCACTTTCGTTCGTTCGCATAATTTTGAATTTATTCTTCGACAAATCGAAAGGTCTCTGAATGTGTGAACGTCGATCAAGTTTATGTAAAATTAATTAAAATTTGCGAAGATTATCTCTCTCGCTCTCTCTCAAAGATCTACTTCTCTATACCTCTTCATATCATTTTTGATATTTTTATTTTCTCTTCGAAGAACTCGTTTAATTCATCCCAGAAGGAAGAGAAGATCAATTATCAGACGATATATTGAGAAATTAATATTAATTTAGGCATATGTGATTCAGCGCGCAATATATTCTAATATTTTCCATTTTCATAGTTTTTCTTTTTTATTTGTAGGCGAAATAACTGTACGTAGAATTTTCTTTTACGGACGTTGATAATTGCGCGTTTGCGTTATACCGGCCGAAGTACATGGAGTAGAGTCAGCCTGGGTTGCTTCGTGATACCAGATTCAAGTCATTATTCATTTTACGTTATTATTCGTCCGTGTCTGAGTCACATTTTTTCGTACAATTCACTCGTAGCTTGCATGCTGATTCTCACGACTATTGTTCGAATATACGTGAGGATCCTTGCAGCAGCCAAATTTATAGTGCACGCGAACTTTTCAGTTATGATGCTCGCAGGCACGCTATTCAAAGAGGAGTACCGTTTTGAATTAGATTTCATCGTATAGAAATGTTTGATTATTCTCAAAATGATGGGTCAGATTTTCTTATTCGGTTGATTGATTAAAAGCATCTCGATAATTTTCCGTATGAATATATAAAAATCCCTAGGAAATTGAGCTAAAGAGATTTAATTCATTATGTATGTATGTATTGCGTCTTTATAATGCTTAATATAATTCGGTAATTCATATGTATAATTGATATGTACAGCATATAAGAAAAAAATATTTCTACCGTTTTGTTTGTAATTAATATTAGTTTTATAAATATGATGTGATTGTATAACAAAAGTAACGACCGTCACAATATAAAAACCACATTAATAAATTTAATTATATTGTAAAGTTTTATTTCAACATATTTATGCTGGAAACGTGGGGTAAAGGAATTTCAAAACACCAAAGCAAGGAGCTTATACTTACTAAAGTATGTAAGTGTGTATATATGTAGTACCAACATATATGAATTTTAAACGAGCGTTATACGTAAACGCGAGAGCATGCAGTAACGAGATGAGAACGTTATCTATTAAAGTTCTAGGAAAGCCTTGAAACGTTAAGAAAAGTGAGGAAGGAGAGAGAGAAGAGCGGAACAAATATTTGTTGATTATAGGGTAGTGCTATTTAATTCTAAGTTTATTGCTATTATATTGTTACAAAGTAGCGAATAAATGTACGACGATAATAATAGAAAAAAAATGTAACGATATTTACATGCTATATACTTACATATACATAAAAAAGATAGACCGAAAAGATCGAAAAAGAAAAAAAAGAAAGAAAGGAAGGGGATGATCGTGGATGCGACGAATTTACAAACTGAAAACTATACGCCGTTCGCTAGTCCGGTAACGTCTTTCGCGCACGTGCAAATAAAATCCTGAGAGAACGGAAAAATAGAGTCATATTTTTCGTGGCAGCTGGCGCCCGTTTGTTCGATTCTCTATAGTATTGTAAAAGAAAGAGAAAACGAGAGGGAAAGAGGAAAAAAGAAAGTGAGATTCTAATAAGAAGCGCATAAAGCTTAGGAATTAATGTCCTCGAACTATCTTTCTTTTCTTTTTGCTTTTCCTACTTCTTCTTTAAGCATCTAAGACTTTAGGAAGTTATCTCGATTTTTATATTTTCTTGTTCTCTTTTCTTTCCTTTCCTTTTCTTTTTTTATACGAAACTTCTAGACCGACGTAATCGGACCCCATTGATTTGTGGGATGAAAGAATTACGGTCCAACGAGCTCTTTTTGTCGTATTAAATCTATCCCTTTTGTCCCCATCGAGGCTCTTCCTTCCTTTCTTTCTTTCTTTCTTTCTTCTTCTCAACGTTTTTTACGAGGAGTCGTTCCTTTTTCATGCCTCTTAGCGGTACGATGAAACGTAACAAAAGGAAATTGATAAAGATTTTTGAGCGTCCTGTTCTTTAGTTTTCCACGTCTTTTACACAATTTCTTTCCTTTCATTCTATGTATTTTTAAAAAGAACGACGGACGATAAATGCGATCTCGTCGACTCAATGGGATAGTTTACATCGATCAAAATTCTGCCCTTTCTCGAAAATGGCTCGATTTAACGAGGGAGCGTAATAAACTGCAGAAGTCGAGTCACTAGTTTGCCGTAACGACATCCGGGCATTCCGCAAAACGCAGCCAGCGATAATATCTCGCGATCTTAAAGGTTTCCACCATGACCGCTAGGAAATACGAGGGATAGATATTTCTCGGCATAAGCTTCGACGCAAAATTATAATGCATTTAAGGTTAGACCCTTTAATGAACGACACGATTTATAAGATTAATCGTAAAAGTGGTCTTTGTTAATGATAATAGGTAATCGTTTTTAAACGTGCTTACAATGAAAAATTTTATGTGACATTATATCTATATGATAAGAAACTATTTAGATGATAACAGTGAGATAAAAATTTAAGCGTTTAACTGACATGTCATGCGATATTTTAATTAGGAAAATTTAACTGCACGCTTTTACAAAAATTCATAACTCGCAGGAAAATCGATAGATCGATCCGTAATGCAGATTTCTATGTATTACACGTTCGCATTAATCCTTTCAAAAAGGTATATGTTACTTTTTATATTTATTAAAATTATATTTTTTCAATTATATTGAAAAGTTAAAATATAAAATTATGTAAATGCGAGAATAAGCAGATTTTTTAAAGTAGAGATAAGCAAGTTATTTATTTATATTAATTTTTTTTACTTTTCTACAAGTCATCCGATACGCTTTGGAGAAAACGTGTTTTTCTTTGCTCACTCTCAGGTCACCGGATCGAGGAGAAACGCGTCGATAAAACGTGTATATGTACTCACCCTCGCTTCCGGTTAAATAATTTCGTTACGATCATTCAGCGTGGATTTAACGAGCCGTGCAAGCGTTTACCTTTCTCGATTTCATTCCCCTTTTCGTAGTACGACATACGACTGTGAACTATCTTTTTCGTGAATTTTTTCCTGCTTTTTTGTAATGCTTACTCAGCCCCACTACTTGCTCGAGTATATACATACACGTGCGTGCGCGTTTTTTTTTTTTGTTAATCAAGCACGGTCGCATAAAATCGAATTTTCACGATGACCGATCTCTCCCTTTTTTTTTTTTTTTTTACACGAATGCCGCGAGCTCGATGGCATTTATTGTTAATTCCCTTAATTGGTTATCGTCATTTGAACCCTCTGTGCGAATTTATAAATCCAGCTAATAAATTCGTTTCGATAATGTACGAACCCTCGTACATATGCGTATATGTGTATATACACGTCTGTTCATTTCATTACATAATAGTGAAAATTTTTAGCTCGAAGAACGAGTATCGAACGAGACAATGATAACGTTATCGATAAACGATGATAAATTTTTAATTTCATTTCTTCTTTTTTTTTTTTTATTCAATTTTCCACGAGTTTGGAAACTTTCGAAAACAACTTACATTCTTTAAAGGATATTGTATAAAACGTTATTAAATATCTGGATCTTTAACTATTAATGACAAATGTAATATCCCTTTAAGAATACTTGAGGCATGTTACGATCATTTCGCCAGTATTTTGTGATTTAACTTTCTGGTATGGTTACTTTGTAGGTTCCTACTACTCGCCACGAAAATGGAGTTTCCAAGTTCGCTTTTCGAAGGGATAAGGAACACGTACTGAGACGCCCTTCGTCCTTTTGACCCGATTAGACATCGTTTTCTCTTCAAGAACCTACGTGGGTTCTTGTGGTTCAAAGATGTCGGACTCGACTTTACCACCACCATTACCGCTTTCAAATCCTCATTTTTTAATTCTCGAATTTCACGGATCACTAAATATTGCGATTTTATTGCTTGGCTTATGCAGCCGGTAAAATTCGCGGTGGGCGGTGATGCCATGAGATTTTTGTTTTTTATGGATTAGTACCTAAATAAATATATAGACTGTTTTGAAGCTCGTTTCATTAATTACTGCGTATTTTTTCACAAGAACACATTGGACAAAAGAAATATGAGTGAATATGTTACCGTCAAAGCTAATATCAGAGATTGCAATGCTATAAATTGTACAACTTTGCTATTTCTTTGAAAAGTTTCGGTAAATATATTTTATACTAAAAGTGAATAGATTTTAATAAATCTTAAATTAAATTAAAGTACACTCTTTTGTCTACGCGTAGAAAACCATATCGAGTTATAAATTTAGCATGTAAAGTTCAGAAAATGTCAGAGAATGCAATGCTGTAAATTGTGGATCTTTGCAATTTCTTTGAAAAGTTTCTGTAAATATTTTTTATACTAAGAGTGAATAGATTTCCGGCTTTGATGGTAACATATATATTGAAATAATTTAATGTAATAAAGGAGGAAAATGTGTCAATAGTTTTTAAGACTAAATAATTAATTCTACAGTTAAAATGTTTCATTACTTGTTCATTAATTTGTCATCAACATATTGAGAAAAATAACATTTCACTGCAAATGTTGATCTTCTTCTATTTCTATATACAAAATATCGAACGTGGTACGGTATTATATTATTTATAACCGATTATTTATCATTCGATAATACATCCCCACGGAATTTGAGCGTCATCGTTGAAACGTACGGTCTCTTATGAAAGGATGCATATAGACATACATATGTATATATGATTGATCGAAATGTTTTACATTTGGTTCGTCACTATATCCACTGTTCGTTAATTATTTTAACGTTTTCAAATGACTATTATAATAGTGTTTACGTGAATGCGCTCGTGGAAGCAAAGCGATCCGTATATGTACGGCAATTAAGCGATTTAAATGTCACCACTCTCCCTCTTTCTCTATCTCCCTCTCTTTCTCTCTCTCCTTCTTTCTCTCTTTCTCGCTTGCACAGTCGTAACAAACGTGCTAGGGAATTATTATTTATCGTGCATTTCGCGCAATAGCAGCGTTATAAATCTGAATTCGATCCGCTCTTAAGCCGTCAAATGGTTTTGACGAATAGTCGGCTACCGTTATAGTATGCACACATACCAATATGACCTTTAAAAAGGAAGAAACGTCGTTTTTCCCTCTTTGTCTTCTTTCTTTTTCAAATACCTACCTATCCCTCACACATACACACACATCCCCTCCCCTCCCCTTCACCACCCCCTCCCCCACCCCGTTCCTCCGGGTAGATTGATTGACGCACGAACCGGTTGATCGCATTCGGATAGCGCGAGAACGCTCTGGAGCAAAAACTTTATCGGCTACGCTACGGAAATCTGCTAACGGCCGAGCCGATTCCGCCGCAGTCGTATATATCGTTGCCAACGAATCGCGAGACTTTCGTTCGGAAAATCGTATAGCTCCTGCTATTATCGCGATCCTCGTAAATTTTTCCTGTCGATGGGAAAGCGCCGTGGCACACACCACCACCACCACTACCACTACCACCACTACCGTGCACCATGCACCATGCACCGTCGAACAACGGCTCGAGTGGACGAATAAATCAATAATGAACGAACGAAACCGCAGTAGCTGGTTCATTAATTCGATTACAGGATCGTGAAGCTCCCTGTAAAGTATGCAACCGAGGTGTAAAATAACTACTCGATGACGCTGAAGGAGATACCAAGTATACGTTGTGTTATCCATCAACACGAATCCGGTAACGTGTAACAGTTTAAAGATTGGCCATGCGACAGTTGCAGCTTCTGCGGTAAATAGATTACGTACGAGCTAGTAAAACGATGTATTAACGTCGACGTGTGGCCGTAAATCCTCGAGGATATCTCGCCTTAACCTTAACGGCCATTCGCGCGAACCAACAACATACCGTTTCAACTCCCTTCGTCCTTAGCCTTTCCTCCTTTTCCTTTATCAACTTCTTCCTTTTACAACTCTCTACGTTATTTTATTTGTCCAACGGAAACGTTTTATCGGTTAACCCTTGCAATACTTTTTCTTGTTCTCTCTTATGTTAGTATTTTTTTTGACAAGCAACTTGTTTGATCGACTAAATTGTGTTCGGTTTAAATAATATCGTGTTCAACTTTGATCAACTTTTTTGATTAAAAAGAAAGGCTGAATATGTAGCAATTCGTGTCGTTATCACTTCGCATAATTATTATTTTTTACTAAATTTCATATTTTTCCATTCTCAACTTTCGCATTAATTTCTACGTTATAGTATTGTAGTTAAAAATGAATCTTAGAGAAAATAAGTATCGACCTTTCCTCGTTTCCTTTTTATTTTCCCTTTCCCTTTCCCTTTCCCTTCGTACTACATCGGTCTTTCACTATGTTTACAGCTACCGATAGCAGCCAGTGACGGGTGGTAAAGGACGATATATTACCGTGAAATTCAACACCGTGGTACCCCGCTAGGCGGTCGAAGCTTTAAACGCGTTTCGTGAGTTTTAATGCTCGATGAACTTCTCTCTCTTTTTCTTTCTCTTCTTTTCATAGTTTGGAGAACGTCCGTCTCGGTTATCTGCTCGCACGAAAGGCGATGTCCCCATGTCTCCTTCTCGAGGTCTCTTCATAATTCTTGAAAAGTTCATAACTTCCTTCTGAAAGTCTTGCACTGTAGGAAGACGGTAAACGTCAAGGCGAGAAGTTCGGGCCGTTTAATATAAGGTCGAGGCTCGTTTATACGTGCCAACCGAACGTGTTTCCTTCACCCCTAACCAACCCTGCTCACCCCACTACACCCCTTCTTTTCACCATCCTTTTGCCATATCGATAATAATAATAATAGTGATGATAATAATAAATAGCAAGTGGCAGGATTAAAAGTTCCTGTTATTGTGCAATCATTTCGATTTGTCGAAATCTTACGGCTTCATTCGTCGTTCGAGCCATGAACAACGTGAATTTAATATCATCTTGGCATTTACCTTTGCTAAAAACGTGATTCACTTTTGCCTCTTTTTCTCTATTTTTTTTTTCTATATCCTCTTATCTTTTTTATGCACGTGTACTGCGAAATAAATGTAAATAAAGCACTTGTCGCTTATATCTAGATTCGGAAAATTCCGGAATTTTTACTGTATGTTAATATGTCGTTTCTTTTACTTTAATACTTGAATTTACCAGAGAAGAATTTAGGTTAAAGCGTGAGCATATGGAAGTACATGTGAAATGGATTAATTTTGATAAACAATACACTTATTCATATCATTTATTTGTTATATAACTTTGATATCATGTATAAGTATATTCGTTTTATTTTATTGTTACATAATGAATGGTTCATTTATGTTTTAAAATTGATATTTTTTTGGAATATCAGCTTTATTTATCGTTAATCTAACAAAAATACAAAAAATGTATTTTGTTTTAAAAAGCAAGCAAAAATTTGATTATAAAATAATATCATTAATGATTTTGAATTGTGTTGAATATTCGAAAAATCGAAAAATATATATAAACCATTTTCGCTTTCGTCGCACCGGACGCAATCACGTCGAGTGTAAGTGCACGTACAGTTGGTCGGACTTGACAGGCTAAAGAGAAAGTATTACCTCGCCTGCGGCATCGCAACGGCTGAGATTAATCCAGAAATTTAATTAACAAAGCCGTAAGCCCCATTCCACTTTTTCTCAAACTCTTCCTTCCGGCCGGTAATTTTCATACTTACTGGCCGTTTTCGTTCCGCTTGAGAAGAAATGAAATTCATTTTCATACAGGCTGATCGATTCGTAAGTGCATTCCGAGGAGGAGAAGTAACCAAGGGCAGTCCCTTTCGTGAATGAAAATAGCGTTGCGATAAATTCGGCACCATCTACCAGCCGCAGGTGACCGCGAATTTACTTTACGATCGTTGTAATAAAAACGTCAGGATAGCCGCAGTCCTCCACATACGTTCTACCATTTACATATGTATGTATATATACATATATATATTTCATCCTTTCTATTTTTTCATCTTATTTGTTTTTTAATTACTTTTAAAATCTTTTTCCACAAATTCATTCAAGATCTGAGACTCGATCAAGGAATGATAATTGCTTTTTTTTTGGAATATGAATGAAAGATTTTATATAATTAATACGATGTATAATATTATATTATTGTTGCGGGATAATGAATTCTGTTATTCTAAACTAATAGCTTTGAAAGTATGCTATAAGAATCTTGAAACTTCTACAAGATTTATAGTTGTTAGTTTAGGAGACATAAATTAATAAGAACAAATATTTCAGTAAGTTTGAAATTTCTGTTTTTAATAAAGTTGACATGAGCGTATAACTTACGTACGTATGTATATTCCTACATAATTTACATCATGCTAATAAATTACGACAATTTGTCAAACACGTGTGGGGAAAATTCGAAAAGAGATAGACTGACAAATCTTCAATATCCTGTTGCATATGTAATAAGTTTTCATTCCTTTCCAAACTTTTCTTTTCATTTTTGTATTCAAAGACTCTTGATAGTTCAACCTTCATAATGCGATTGAAGTCCAAATAATAATTCAATGGAAATAATACGATTTCTTAATTTATGTTCGCGCTCGATTGCGATATCGGATAGTCGTTGGTGGTAATCGTTATTTATTAGACACGCGAGACCGTAAGTGTTTCTCCATTCTACGAAGATATTAGTTGGTATAAAACGACGGCTTTCGAATAGTCTGAAGTGTATAAGTTTTCCGTCTCTTTTATTTTTATTCTATCGAATAGTATTAATTCATAGTTTAACTCACTGTTAGTCATAATTATTTGCTTACCGTTCGATTCAAACTTATGTTTGCGATTATGATAATGTCTTTTGTTTCTTTATTTGACATTTGTACACTTTCAATTCGTGATTGTAATACAATTTCCTCTCTCTTTCTTTTTATTTCTGCTTATAGGTACTTATTGTACATTCATATTTTCGTGCGTTGATCCACCCTCGTCAATTATTCGTATTTAATAGTGAAAGCTTCAATCATGTTAGCTGGTGTATTGGTGTTAGTGATCACCAATGGTGGTTCGTGGTCGTGATGCATTTCAATTTGTCGACCACATCGACCCCGAAATACGGCAATAATGCGGTGCTACGCCGACTAAATGTTTATTTTACTCCCGGAAAGCAGAACGAAATTTACAGAGGATAGAGCACATAAAGTGGAGAATATACGAATGTAGTAAATATTTTTTTGGGGGAAATTTTTGTTGCAATTAGAAGAGAAAGAAGGACGTGGGGGGAAAAAGGGGAAGTATAAATGCTTGATATTTACGAACATGTCATCATCGTCGTTGTCGTACATTCAAATAAAATTATTTCACAATTAGCCAGTACCTATCTAATTATACAAAATTGTACGCTGATTTACAAACAATGAAAATTCTGTACAGTATTAGAAAATTAAAGAAAGAGAACAAAAATTCGTGCAATTAAAAACAAGCTTACTTATATCGTAAAGGTAAAACTTAATAAGGATCGAAGAAAAACGAGTGGTTAAAGATTATAAAAAAAGAGAAAAAAGGAGGATGATAGGTAATTTGAAAACGCGAAAGATTTATTAAACGTCTTAAGAGTAGAATATGGTAAGAGGAAAATTTGTAGGTGTGTCTCAGTTATTCTCATGAATACGTAAACCTTCTATCGGGTTCATAGGTGCGAGACAATAACGAAGAATAATTGAAACGGCGATAGCTCGCGTTTTGATAACATCCCAGCGTTGTTTTTGAACGCACGAAGGAATATCTCGAGGTTACTTGAAAAACGAATTCTACGTATTCGAGAGACGGGTGTTTGTTCGCACACATGTTTATTTCTATACGCGAGAAGAGATGCGTTCGGATTCGCCGTATATTTCTACGTGGTTATGCTTCCTAACGATTTTTCGATATTGGTAGGCGATGCGTTTTTATTTGTTCTCTACGATAGAAACGTCCGTTGCAGACAATCTGCACAGGATAACGCGTAACTGCCCTCAGGAAAATAGTTCGGCGAATTTTATACTCCCTCCACTTCGTACTTTATCTTTCTCTCTTTTTTTATATTTCTCTCTTTTTCTCTTTTTATCTAACCTTAGCGATACTGTTCGCCACGGCAAGCGAAAATTTATGAAAACGTTTATAGAGTCATAGTCGTTCGTAGCTCCAGAAAGAGAGAAAGAGAGAGAGAGAGAGAGAGAGAGAGAGAGTGAGAGAATTAAAGAAGGGGATAGAAAGAGGAGTAGAGGAAAAAATTCATGGCGACAGCGCAGAGCTTACGTTCTAATTCCGCGAAATAGAGGGGCCGATACGTTTGAAGCACCTATGCGTCGCTCGCGGTAGTTCGACCATCGATTCGCTGCTACTTCGTTCATATTTTGATATATACTATACATATACCGTAAAGAATAACGTTTGTTAAAATATTTTTTTATAAAACCTTTTTCCAATCTCTAATAAATTTAGTATACTTAATCACACCGAGAGTTGTTCTCTGTTCGTTAAATATAAACTATACATATGTATTTTTATTATAAACTATAGTTTCAGATTTTTTTTTTTAGACACGTACAGAAAATTGAATTACATAGAGTCATCATTAACGAGTATTTTATTTGTTTTATTTTTTTTTTTATATATATTCGTCAGGTCTAAAAAATAAAACATATTTTTGTTTGTTAAATATTTTTTTTTAATTGCGAATAAATTTAGTATAACTCTTTTAATCGTCGAGCGTTTTTCTTTTTCTTTAGGACATTCTTTTTTAAAGAAAAAAATGAATTTTATTCTTAACAATTATTTTAGATAATCGATAAAATTATATTAAAACTATAAAGTATAGAAAAGAATGAAATTGTGTTGGCTCTAAAACCGATTTTTTCAATCGCTTATAAATCAGATAGACGTGTACGAGCACATTCGTTTACGGAATCTCTGAAGAAAGCCGCGTGCCAAAAATCGTAGCACGTTGTCGTAATTTGTTCGATACTTAAAATGATAGAAATAAGAAAAGTACGCTTGCGCGTACACGAAGGAAAACTCTATGGCGCGGAAAAAAAAATCCTCTACCCTCCATGTTGCTCGCAACGAAAGGGATCACGTGCTTTTACGACGTGTAAAACGTTTCATGACTTTATTTGAGATCGTAGCGCGAAAAAATATGTCCATTATTCTTGCCACTTTAATGACTACGCAATTTTCACGTATTGCTGGATGACCGACTTTTTGTTTTATTTTTAAAACATATAAGAAAAAAACATAAAACCGGAAAAACATGTAAAAAGAAAGCTAATCTAAGAAAACACATAAGTACAATTACTATATATATGCATCTATATGTAGTATAAAATAATATAATACAAATAAATAAGAGAATAAAAATAAAATAAAATAGGCAAATAAGGGTTGGGGATAAGAAAGGTAAAGAAAGGAAAAGAAAAAAATGTAGATGTCGAGTTTTATGTTTATTACCGTCTACGGGAGTGTGTGAAGAGGGGGAGGGGGAGGCAAGAGAGTGAGCTAGACACGTCTTGCGGTATTCCGTAACGAAATACGGTGGTGGTAAAACGTCGTGAAGATACGCGATCGCGAATACGCAGTTTTGCTTTTTACGAGCTTAGAATCATTCTAGCGCGATATACGAGTCGCGTTTACATCCTCCTTTCTCGCGTAACTCGCCGGTAGCCGTTTGGTGTGTTTCGTCGTGAGCATTTTCGTACCGACTGATATACGACTTTGAATTTTGAAAAGCGTACCCTACCCGGCTGAGAACGTCGCCTTGTGAATCGAAAATGGTTCGATCGTACCATTCGATTCCATTACAAAACGAATTCTTATTACTTGAAAAAGAAAAACGTCGAATAAACATTTATGAGAAATATAATATAATATATTTTATATTGTATTAATCGATTAAAATCAATAACCATGAAAACTTATTTGATGATTAATAAATCACAATCCAGATTAACATAAATGTTAGTTAATTATTTTTAGTTGATCGCGTAGACGTTATACTATATTTATATTTTGATGAAAATCTAGATTATTGTAAGTGGTACTAACAAGCGAAACGTATCAAATAAACGTATCATAGGTAGACGTTATGAAGGATTCGTATAGCAAGTAACATTATACCATTATAGCACGATTCGATGATAATATGGTAGTTTCAATCACTTCGTAGGTAGAGAAGTTGAGAGGGACAAAGGTCTTTCAATCACGTTTATTGAACCGCAAAGCTTCGAGACGATGCAATCTAATATCACAGAGTAAAGTGCGTCTTTTATCACGGGACGATTCTATCGACCGACATCGGTCCTTCCTTTCGAGCTATTACGCTTTCGTCGGCTCCAAGGACTTCCTCCTTTTATTCAGAATTCTTTTCGAGGCATCGAACCATCTCCGGATCTCGTAAAGTAAGCTGAGACAAGGGTAGAGGGAGGGAATGAAGCAACGAGAGAGGATTCTGGTGCCCGGGTCTTGCGTAAACGAGCACGCGGCAAGACTTCGATGCTCATTATTCCATTGGTTACGATCCTGTCTGAGAGAATAAACGATCGTTTCTTCGACTACGATCGCGCGCCGGCCATGGTAATGCCATGAGCGTAATGTATCTCGAAGAAATAGAAAGTATAAGTCATGTAAGACGATTTTTATTCGGCCTCTTGACATATAGCGTACAAAGTGCGCTACGTTTAAAGACAACTTGCCTTTACTAAGGCTTACTTATTTAGATCTAAATGCGTCAAACTCGATATTTTACTTTCGTATATCAATAATGAAAATGTACATTTGTTTTTTTTTTCTTTTTTTTTTTCTATTTTTTCCCCTCCCCTTTTTCTCTTATATTTTTATTCTTTCTCTTTTTTGTTTTTTTTGTGTGTTTTACCATTTTTTCCATGAACGTTTAACAAACGATTCAATTGAAAAAATAAAAATTTTTGTTAAACCTTTCTCTCTCTCTTTTCCTCCTTCCCTCCCTCTTTTTCTAACATCAACACAGAGTTATTTGATTGTAAAATGAAAGTTCTCGATTTTGCAATCGATTGCCGCGAGCATATGCTATGTCTGATTACGAATCGTTCGATCGTGTTTCATAAAAGAGTATTTTTCTCGTCTTTTCCCTATTTATTTTTATTATAAAAAATTAATGTAAAAAACACAACATTGAGCTTTTGTTGGTATCTATCTCGTAATTGTCCATTGTTCCTTTACCCTTTCCTTTAATTCTCAATTATTAACAAGCCGCTAACCAAATTTATACACATACTCACATACGCGCGCGTCCGCGCGCGCAAACACGTAATCCCGAAGTATGACGTGAAATAATTGTTTCGTATTTAAATTATCAGCAGATTTTTCTTCGGACGTGCATACGCCTGACAGCCGGTGCATCGCGCATACAGAAAACCGAATATTAATTAAATAATAATTCTGAATACGAAGAGGAGGTATGCGCGTCGAGTTTAATATTCTCTCTCTCTCTCTCTCTTTCTTTTTCTCCCACTCCCCCTCTCCCTCTCATTCTCTTATTCTCTCATTCTCTTTTTCTTTACAAAATACGTGCTAATCCATTTTACTATTTCAGACTCGAGCTATTATTCCATGTAAATGACAGTTTTATTCGCTATTAATGACGTTACGAATTTAACGTAAGCGGTGTGTGTGTGTGTGTGTGCGTGCGTAATTTGTAACATTAATAGATCAAATTATACATATTAAAATTAACTTGATTTGATGAGTTATTTTGAAACGCATAATAGATAGTCGCCATTTTCCTATTTCATTCGTGTTCATTTTCCTTTCACGGCACTTATATATATATATGTACTTTTGTACTAATGGCTTCGGAGGGGAATAGAATTACTAATGTTTTTCTCCTCTAACGTTTTCCTTTGTATTTCTTAAGATTTTTTTGTAAATGTTCCATTTACCGAGTTCCCACATTCGAAGGAGAACATTTCTAATGACTGTAATGAGAAATGATGTTATATTGACTTGTGAACATAACTATCGAGTTGCTGAGGAAGTCCCAAATATAGGGACGAAACGTTCAACGGATAAATAGATTGTTCATCTAATTTAAACCTGTCCAAAAAAAACATCCCTAAGAATTAAACTTAGTAATAATATTAGGAAAATTTTGGATAAGGAAAAAATTTATTATATTAACATTTCTAACAAGTTTCGTTCCATGTAGAAACAATTTTATGTAGTAAATTTTTATTTCTGCGAATTCTGTTCGTAATTAGTCGTCACTCGTTTCCTTATTGATGCATAAAATTCCAAAAATATGAATTTATTTATAAATCATGCATTTAATCTATGAATAGTATATTAATCAATTCGTATCTCTAAATCGCAACGAATTATTAAAGAAAATCAAAGTGCACTCGTACAATAGAATAAGCAAAGCAGAAGTAAGCACGTTCGGAAGATATAATTATAGGATGTCAGGAAAATAGCGACATTGCCGACGTCCTATCGTTAGAGACGTTAACGAACGATTATGTCGAAAGACAGTGATATCGGACTAAATACAACGTCAGCGTGATTCACACCGAAGAAGGAGTCATAACGAGGATTTTGAGATCGGGGTCGCCTTAAATCAGAAACCCTTCGGACAAATCAGATCGTTGTCGTTCTTACTCGTCGTCACCATCTTCCTTCTTTTTCCTTTCTATCTCTCTCTCTCTCTCTCTCTTTCTTTCTCTCTTTCACTCTTTCCCTTTTTCTCGTCTTCCTTCTTCTTCTTCTTCTTCTTCTCGTAGTCGTCCTTGGCTCGGATTCCACCCTAAGTTTACGCGAGAGGGACGATGAGTTCTGACATTAATAGTCTCGCCACCGGATAAGCCGTTTTTGAAATGACGTTCGAAGGGAATAATACATGGAGGGTCACTTCTCGACCGCTCGTCTCTCCCCCTTTCCCCCCCTCCCCCCTCTCTCTCTCTTTCTGTTTCTCTCGTCCCTTTTCCGTACGAGTCGTTTGAAGTCCTTTCCTTTTCGGGCAAAGCGAAGGACCCTTCAACGATACTTCCACCCTCCCGGAATCTCTTTCCGTTGTGTTACGCGCTCACACTTTGCCGACTTACCGTATATGGATTTAGTTTCGTTCTCATCGTTGTCTTTGTAGTCGGTCCCGTAAGAGCACGCGTTTTCACGTGTCCGTTCGTTCTCGTTCGCAACAACCCTTTCTTCTTTCCTTCTATTTATCTCTCTTTTTCTCGGTCCTTAGTATTCGTGTGTCTGACTATCTCTCTCTCTCTCTCTCTCTCTCTCTCTTTCTCTCCCTCTCATTTTTTTTTCACTTCTCAACGTCGCTCCACCATCGCTCATGTCCGTTGCCAGTCTTTTTCTTCAGCTTTCATCTCGTTGACTCCACCATCCGCCTCCGTTAATTGCCTCAATTAAATCTTTGTTACGAGCAATTTGAAGTCGTCCCTTTTTGGAGGCAACAACGCTTTGCCGATAAGACTCGACGCGAGGATTGTTCGTTCTACTTGAGAGAAGAGCATCTTCTCTCGTCGATTGTTAGTTCCCAAAGTCACGAAATCTATAAGGTTTCTCGAAAATGCCAATTATCGTACAAGGTTCTTAAACTTTATGAGTCTATATCATCAACTGTGATGTGCTCTGACAAGAATCTCGATTATTTTTAAATAATATAATTAATACAAAAATTTATCGTAAGTAATATTTCAAATGAAATCTCAGTAATATTTTATTGATATCTAAAACAACGTAAAGCTTTAAAAATTGTACATGTTAGGATTGAAGATATAAAGAAAAACGTGGTGTAAATCGTTTCGATTATTTTGATTATACCAAATGTTATACCTGTGGTTAGATTGGATTTTCTTATATGATTAAAGTAAAAAAAAAAAAATAGAAAAGAAAAGAAAAGAACGGTGAAGGAGATATAGTGGTCTAATATAATAGAAAGTCGTAGTCGGTATACGCAGGTTAGCAAGTAAAACGAGATTAATCGTGAATAATGGTCGGCGCAATATTTGCTCGTGATTTATGATTGGTTTTAACCAAGACGGATTTTCAGTCGGTAGCACAGGTGCTACCTACGCTTTGATATAATATTTTCGAATATTTGATGATACGGTATTTTGATTGACACAACGTCTATCGTTCCGTTTTTTTTTCCAAACGAGTACTCGTCGTCGCTATAGCTGGCCACAAACGGTTCCATGTCTTCTTGATAATTATTAATTATGATAAACGCTCTAGCATCAGCGAACGCACGCGATAGGATATATTAAAGAGAGAGAGAGAGAGAGAGAGAGAGAGAGAGAGATAGACAGAGAATCAACGAGGATTCGTCCATCGTTTCGATTTCTCATCTCAAAATCCCCGAAGCACCGTCCATCAGAACGAACGACGTGGTCAACGGCGTAAACTAATCGTTCGCGGGTCATGCTCGTTCACGTGTGTACTCGAAGTATACGTGTGTCTACTCGATTGCTCGCACGCGCAAACTCGGACCGAAAGTGGCACGATGCTCCGTGAAAATTGATTTCTCCTTCGAACGACCGAACGACATTCGCCATATTCTTCTTTTTTCCTCTTGCTTCTTCTTCTTCTTCTTCTTTCGTGTCATCGAACATGTTTTCTCGACGTTGAGGGTGCTGACCATTCGTCGCTTATTCGTTCAACATGATTTCGTGTTAAGTGTTAAGTTAATATATGTCCATTTTTTTGCATGAACGTTTCGTTAACAATTATTAATAACTCGTTTTCAAATAAGAATATTTTTATCTCTGAAATATATTAACTTGATACGATATTAAAAGTAAATTTGTTATATTTCTTTCTTATTATTTTTTTTATGCTTGTGGAATGAATTACAAGGAATAATGTATCGGTGTACTAGTAAACTAGATTTCTCTGCAAACAGATAAGAAATATCGATAAGCAAACTGTTCTCTTTGAAATGAATTAAATTGAATATACGTTCGGATTAACAATAAGACTGTTCCAATAGTTACCATGCCTCGCGGTTCAAATTAAGAAGAATACCAAAACAACTGCAATATTTATATGTATAACAAATATCGGTTATAATCGATCGTGTTTGTAACATTGATTCTGTTTTAATTTCCATATTATGTTTTGAACTTCAAACATCGTGCATTTCTCGAATGGCGTATTGAATTTTCCAACAAAGCTGAAACTACCACGATAGCTATTTTATGCTCACACGCGTTCTTATATATATATGTATAATATGTACATTGGTGTACACATATAAGACATACAGAGATATATATATACACATCGATGTCGAAGCGAGCGAGGAACGAAATATTCGTTTGTATTTTCATCGTCGTCGTCGACCTCGATTTCCTTTGCCGATGGAAAACCGAAGCGCGAAAGCATGGTTGTTATTTTACGCGCGGCGATCGTCCGATGGTGATAGCGGAAGGAGAACTCGCGTTGCACGTCGTCCATCTTTTAGCTTTATTACTCTTCGGACATCGACCGATCGTTATCGCACGTATGGTGATAAACCGAAAGTATTTGTTCGGTAAATCGTTCGCGAACCGCCTTCTATACTCTGACCATAAATATAAGCAAGCCGTTTTTCGTTCTTGCCTTTATTTAACCACCAACTTTTAAGATGATAACGACAATGGAGAATGAAGAGAGAGAGAGAGAGAGAGAGAGAAAGAAAGAAAAAGTTTATTACCGTGCAAACATAAAAAGTACACGTTACTATCATTAATTTACCTAAGCTGATTTCCGAGCATTTATGTAGGTCGGAGATATTTTTAATAGATATTTATATATCAAAAATACACCTGTTTATTTTATTGATTTTATGATTAGAAATAGAATTATTTGTTTTAAAGGTCATGGATTTTCTAAGATGACATCTGTTAAAACTATATTAGTTTGTTATTCATTTAATGATTTGAATCGAATTCAGAGAATTCATGTAAGTATTAAAAAAGAACTTGTTTTTCATTTTATATTGGCAAATATAGTTTTTAAAATTCTAGTAAATGAACATTACCCACCAGGGATATCTGTCGAAATAATGTACACTTTTATGTTATCTCTTATCTAGATTATCTGTAAATTTTTTTTATGCGTGTTTGACATATAAGAAAATCAATAAAAAGAAAAATACTTTTTAAGAGAGATACGAAACATAAAAAGAATCATATTTTATAGTAATCTATTCAATTAATTGATCAAATTAACGATAATTGCAGAAATGAAGTAGAGTGTAATTCATTGGCTTATAAAATAGAAACGCTTAGCATCATTTCTCATGAGAATAACGTCAGTGATAAGTTAATAGCGTGTTAGAACGACACTTTACCAAGCCGACATCGATAGAAAATAGTTTCCTCGTCTATTGTAATATTAAATAACGTTTAGTCGATTTTCTATCCTCTCTAGGTCGATGAAAATAATAGATTAATTCGTTGGCTTATAGAACATACCTTCCATTATGCATCTTGCATTTTCCATCGTGGTAGAAAATGCGTTAGGAAGCCTTTCATGTCGCGTGTCCAAGAAAAATAACTCTTCGTGGTGGCTTCGTTGTTGGCTTGGAAAAACTAGCTACCTAGCTTGCTATCTTGATGCTCGAGATTGTCTTTTTTACGGACTTCGTAAGACTTCGTTAGTGTTCGAAAGCACGAGTAGTTCTTTTTCTTTAGTAAATTTAAGAGGATGGCATCAATTTTATTTATGCACGAACCAACCCTTTTGTTGAAAGAGGGAAAGGAATATGTTCTCATCGTTTTGAAATAACTTCGAAGATATCAAAAATGACGCGCGTGCTAAGAATTAAAAGAGAGAGAAATATCGAAAGAAATTTAATGTGTCTCTCTATCTCTCTCTCTCTTTTTTCTCTGTTCCTTGTTCCCTTCAAACCATTTTCTTTTTCTCGTCCTTTTCTTTTTCTCTTCTTTTGAGGAAGGCAATCTGCCACATTTTCCGGCTATCGATTCTTCAGGTTTTTGTAAATTAGCTAGACTGCGGTAGCTCTCGGAAAAGCATGCTAATTTTTTTTCTCCTACAGCGAGTTGCCCTTAGATTCCAGCCACGTATTCGGCCGCGGTTGCGCCACGCTAACGAATTGAAAACTGGTAATTAAAGTTACCGTAAGTCCTGATCGTGCCTCCACGACTTCCCAATCGACGAAGAAGAAGAAGAAGAAGACGACGACGACGACGACGACGACGGTTTTCTCCTTCCGTGTCTTCGATTATCGATACTTCTTTCTTTGTTATTTCCCTTTTAAAATGTTCAACGAATGCGTATGGTTTTTTACTTGTACTTTAAGGTACAAAGATCTTAAAGGTTCTTACGTTCAAGGAATAAATAAATTATTTATCTCTTTGAGAAAGCATTACATTTTCATTTAATGATTCATTAATTAAACTTTAATTTAAATACATTTCATACAACCATTTTTAACCATCCTGGTTAAAACAATAAATTAACATATATAATTTTTTATTGTTTACTTAGAGAATTCATAATATATATAGTGTTTTCTCTGTTTCTCTTTCTCACGAAAGCATCAGGATTGCTCCAGAGTTACGTAAGGATAAATAATTGTATACTATTAGGGGTATCCCTGTTTAACAAATAAATTACCATACATTATCCTCTTACAGAATTTATAATATATAACATTTTTTTTTTTTTTTATTTATTTTCCTTGGTCTTTTTCTCACGCAAGAGAAGCTTTTCCCTTAAACTTCTCTAAAGGAGAATTTCGTCGAGATTTTACCACGGCCTTGATTATATTTTATCCGTGGGTCGAACTCTCTCGGAACCTTGAAACGTAATACTTGGACTATAGTTTTGTCCGACACGGCGCCAAGGATCGGTAAGAAACTTATAATTAGCGAGGTACCTCGAGGTGCGTTACTACCAGACGCGTATTACCAACGTACGATTTCTCCTAGCCTTCTCATAGCTCGACCAATCCTCTCTATAAGGGATCATTAAATTTCTTTCTTTCCTTCAAGGGAATATATACGAGGTTCTCGTATGAATGTAGAAAATTCGTGCCAGCACGTACCTCCTTGGAATTTTGATCGAACTTTAGAATCTTATATTCGAAAATTTGTGCCAGTCAAATATTATATATGAACAAAGAAACTCTTTTTAATTAATTTAACAATACTAGTTTTTTTATTTTTCACATTTTAAATGAATGAAATTTAGATGGGGAAGTTTACTGTAATAAGATCATATAAAAATTTCATATATTTTTAAAGAGCAAGAGAAGACTGAAAATGGATCCCTTGAATAAAGGTCGAAGAAGGGTCAGGAGGTAACAATAATCTCGAATTAATCGGCTAGGATGGGAAGGAATGTTAATTGATAGCCTTAATTATAACGCCCTACGAACTTACGAATCGAGGGTGTGCCACTTACCAGGCTACACGAAGTTATGTTGCTCGTTGAAAAGTGTGCTTAAAGTTCTTGGAGTATACTGAAAGGAGTGCTTAACCGCTAGTTCAACGAGCAAATCTGAGATGCGAAGGAAGAGGAGACTGAAAGAGCTGAAAGGAGATAGGAAGAGATAGCGGATAAGAGAGTGAGAGAGAGAGAGAGAGAGAGAGAAGAAAGAAACGAAGAGAAAGAAGAAAGGAGAAGGAAAAGCTAAGTCTACGAGTCAAAGAAAAAGATTCTTTTTTATCCACTCTCTTCCAAGTTCGTTGAAGATTTTAAAGGGTCACGTATTCGGTCGAAAGTTCGCCCTCCCTCCCCCCCCTTATCCCCCTTTAAGTCTAATTGTTACTTAGTTTTAATTGCTACGAGTTGCATTATGCATAAGTAGTCCTCCTCTCTTCTCCATTCCTCCCTTTGACGGGCCTCCTCGAAAGAACGATCGTGTATCTTCGCGCGACCCCGCGAGTTCTGCGAGAACGCGTGGATTAAATTGAATTAATTTTCTCCCTTCTTATACCAGCCGCGAAATGAAAAGAGAGAAATAAAATGAGGGAGAGTAAAAGAAAACGGGTTGCTGTAAGAGGAGGATTCGTAATTAATTACAGGCTCGCGCAAGACGTTCGATAAATGAATCCTTTTGAACTGCTTGGGGTTGAGGGGGAAAGATAGGAAGAGGGATATCTACTCGCGTGCAAACATTTTATTGTTATCGCGCATTTCGGATCGTGACGGATCGATCGATGAAGGAGGAAAGAAAATTTTTTAAGAGATTTAAGAAATTTTTCTAAAAATCCCTACGCTAAAAGTGGTCAATGTTACAGGTAAAGATTTCTTGACAAAAGAAAAGAATAGAAAATATTTAATACGTGAATATATTTATGCATGTACGTATGTTTGTGACCACATACTTGCATATATCGACTACGAGTTTGCTCGTTGGTTCGTTGGATGAAAAGGAAAAGGGGGAGGAGAAAGAACAAACCGGAGCGAGAATGTGAATTTGTACTTCCCTGCTGGTCCTATCTGCTTATCGATAGATTTGAAAGTCATGGCGCCGCGGTCATTTGAATTTCAGATGCGAGATCGGAAGCAATATGACAACCTTAGTCGCATGGTTTACCTTCTAGGCTTACCGTTCTTACCTAAGCTACAAGCTCAGACCTGTTACCGTTGAAAGAGTAAAAAAGTAAAAGAGAAAAAGAAGAAGAAAAAAAAAGAGGGGAAAGAGAGAAAAAAGGAAGGACATAAACTAAAGTAGAGGCTGTCGTAGATTAATATACTTTTTGCCATTCTCCGGGAGCGGGAAAAAAAATTTGAAAAAGAAGGGTCGTATGTAAGTACTTACATCATTCACACTGATTCGTATAATGACTCCGAAAGTTCGTTGGATGTTCCTTGATGAAATCAAGTATAGTTCGATTAAGGTAGACCAAAAGAGAAGATGAGAAAGAGGCACAGAAAGGGGAGGAGAGAGAGAGAGAAAGAAAGAGAAAGAGAGTAGAAAAGTAACGAGTACGAAGAGAAAGAATGATCGAGGAGGTAAGAGCATGCACAAAAGGAGGATTTTGCATGTCTGATTACTTACGGTAAAAGGTCTTTGTGACTCGGATGAAATTCTTTCGACGAAAAACCATTCAACTTCATAGAATAGTTCTATCGAACGATCGAAGCCTCGTTCTCAGCTTCAATCGTTTCTTTTATCTCGCACCTTCACCGAAAGCTTTTTACTACACAAATACTTTTTAACCTAGCAATGGGTTCATTATGATCTTCCTTTTTTTTTCTTTTTTTTAACTTTTTTATATTCTTTTTTGTGATTCACATCGATGATAGATTAGGTACGTTTTGAGATGTAATAATAATAATCTATTTTCAAGTTTCAAATGCTCATTATCTATCAATTCCATCTAATATATTATAGATATGTTCTCGTATCGCGATTGTCATTTGATGTTTCATTAGATAAAGTAGAAAAATCATATTTTTTCAAAAAGCGTAAGAAAATATATACAAGTAATGTGCTTTTTCACTCCGCCTATGTCGAGTAATACGAATAAGCTGTGCCATAACGTGGGTACCGCAAAAGGTTGTGCGCGGTAGTCTTTCTTTTGTTAAACTCCGCTCGATGGAAAGGAGAAGGGTGAGAAGAGGTAGAACGAGAAAAAGGCGTCAGCCGTGAGAGGGCACATCAGTGGGAGCCATGAAATAATAATGGTATATATAAAGTGTAATTTAGCTAAACGTATGCAGCGTTGTATTGAAGCTCCACTGCGATCTCAGGGCCGTGCCTAGTCTTTGCCAACTTATATTTCGTATGATATATTCTTCATCTGATATCTCCCCTATCTCTCATCAAACAAGAATTCTTCGATTATTCGAAACTCATATACTTTCAATATCTTTTTTCATATTTTTTTTCTTCATTTTTGATTCGCTCCGATTAATTGAGAATAATAATGCAAGTAATAAAATAACGAAATGTCTTGGATAAATATTTTTATTTTTGATATATCTATCTAATTTATTTTACATATAGTAAAATTACGCAATAGAGACGAATGCATTTAAATCGTAGATATTCATGATAATTTTATCGAACAATAGGCAACTTATAGATTAGTTTTACATTAGTGTTTCCGAATGTAATTGACCGATCGTTCGATTCATTGAAAGAAAAATGTGGAGTATCTATCCCTTTCACAAGTGGAATATCCGCATGGTACTTACATTAGTCGAAGGCCTGGTTGGAATATCCATACAGAGGCAAAACGTATCCCGAAGACAATAGCCTTGGATATAATGCGATCGTAAATCCTATTATCTTCGAGGACGCAATTTGTCGCTTGTTTAATCGTAACCAAGGACGATACAATCTTCGATTCTAAAAAAAATACGCGATCATTCCTATATAGATAAATATATCTATCAAACATTAAATATTAATAAAATTGAAACACTTATTTGATCGTGTTTTAAATTGTAAATATTATTGAACGTTTTCTATTTTTAATTTTGTAGTATCTCATAATAAACATCATCGAGGAAATAAAGAAAATGAAAGAAATAAAATAGATAGAACGAATAAATAATTATAAATAGCTTTATAAATTAAAGAGAAAAGATAAACGTACAAGCGATCTAATGTAAGATAAATACGTACAGATGTAATAGCGATTAGGGTGGGAAATTTGGTGGTGCCCCTCGTATAGTGACATTTTTGAAATTCTACAGGCCCATCCCTGAGTTATGCCACGAGATGGATAGCTCGGGGCCCGCGGTGAGTAAATTACAAGGTAAAACGGAACGCCAAGTCCCTCCTTGCTTCTCCAGTCGGTTTCTTACCTCTTCTCCCTTCCTCTAAAAGTCTCTCATTCTCCCTGGCCGTTCTTCCCCTTTCCTCTTGGATCTTCTTTGCTTCTTCACTACAGCACCTTCTACCACCATCGACTTCTCTCGATCGCATTGGGCCCTTTTGGGCCGAACATCCCACGAACGTCCAACACTTTCGGCTTGGCTATGATACACCTTTGACGTGGCTACCGTATTGCGAGATCTTCTCTTCTCTTCTCTCCCCTACCCTTCTCTTTTTTTCTTCCTTTTACGTCTCCCTTCGTCCCTCAGCATCCTAATAAACCTTTCTTTACTTCCTTTCTACTTCGCAACGTTCCTCTACCCTTCTTCTTCTTCTTCTTCTTCCTTCTCGATTCCGTGCCTACTTCTTTTATTCTTTATCGATATCTTCTTCCCTTGCTTTTGTTCTCCTTCTTCTCTTTTACTTTTTCTTCCTTTTATTTTTGTATTTTTGTTTTTTCTTTCTTTCTTTATTTCTTTTTCCTCTTTCTGTCGTCTTCGAAACCTTAACCAGTCGCCGCTATTTCTGCCGAACCTTTTTTGGTTGCCCACGCAACGCCTTCGGTATCGACGAATTCTTTTGTATCGAACGAAGTCTTTTACAAACGAAGATATTTTATCTTTGTGAAAGATCAATACTTTTTGAAAAATAAAATGTGTATATTAATCTTTTTAGATTGTTCGACTAGGTGAAAATTACTTTTTATAATTGATCTCCAATATATGCTCTTCGCGCGCAAAAGAGTAAATAGAAAAGTTAAATGGAACATGCGTATTATATAGGTATCGAATTTTGATGAACCTTCAATGGCCGACGATAATGATATTTTAGTCATCCAGTCGAAAAAGATTGAATGGTTCCATACGTGTCGTGTCCAACGTCCGAGAAAAATAACATTTTGCACGGTTAATGGTATTTCACGTAATACAAACGACGAATACAATGTCACAACGATACTCATCTATTTCGAATTCGAAGCAGCAATTTTTAGGGCACTCACTTCTATAGCAAGTAGAATCCTTAAATTGAATTATCTTTTAATTATCATTAAAGCACGAGTCAGGGTGTCATCGTAATGTATACTGTTTAATTTCTTCCACGACCGTCCAATGATTTTATTGATACGAATAGAAACTCTGACTTAAATCGAAAATATCAATTCAAGTTTTGATCTGATACTTTTGAAAAGGGGAATAGAGTACTTCGATAATAGACGAATAATTCCGATTCGTTACTGACAACATATGGGAACGTAAGTGGTAACACAAAATTTGTGTGACACGTGCGTGGAAAATTGCGCGTTTAGGTTCGAATCGAAGGGGAAATTGTAATAGACATTTATGCCGTGACCATTTCAATAAAGCGTTATGCGATTTGGTAAGGCGACGAGAAATATCTTCATAATCCTTATTCTAGAAATCTATTTTATGACTCACTAAACGCGATTCGTTACATACGATAAGGTTAGGTATTGAAATATGAGAAATTGAATTGAAAATCATCCTTAATTATACATATTCTCACTCTTCTTTTATTGCTTATACATAAACAGATCTCATTTATTATTATAGTTTTATTTTCTCATTATTCAGGTGAGAGACTCACGATGAAAGAAATAAAAAATAACGCCATTGAGTCCCCGTTCCGGTTGTCTCTCACGATTGCGAGAAAATTGTCTACCATTTTTGATAAGGCCGTTCAAACCTGTTCCTTTAAGGTATTTCAGCATGTCTATCAAGTGGAAGACGGATCGATGTATATATATATATAGCTTTCTTGTTTCGCACGACTTAAGTATCGTGTAATGACGAACAGAAAAACTGACTTGCGTGAAATGTACATTTTTCTATCTTTTTATAACATCCTGGAGTTTCACAAAACAATCTAAAGTTCTTCATTCTTATTTTCTGATCTTATACAAATGTATACAAATACATTTTTATGAAAAACATAAAAAAAAAAAAAAAAGAAAAGAAGAAAAATAGTAAATTAAAAGATGAACGATTTTCTTTTAAAAAAATAAACGAAAATAATTAATATAAATTAATTTAATATAAGTTTCATTAAAATCTATTCACTTTTAGTATAAAAAATATTTACCAAAACTGTATCGGTGTTTTTGAGGGGAGGGGTTGCGTATGACTGTGTGTGCCTGTGTCCGAGAATTCAACGTTGCTTAAATAGTAATTTGATATTCTCCATAGAATATCGAAGTATTATGTTTAATGTTTAGGAAAAACTATAAGAATTCTTCTGTTTCCGACTTCATCGGAATGCTCTTTGCATTGATGAGAATGCCGATGAATTACTAGCAATGGCAGATTTCCGGCTATGACGGTAACATATATATATATATCAAATAAGAACAAAGGTTCACAGGGGGAAGTTCTCGCGCAAAAGCCGCACGTGCCGTGAACGACGAGAAAAGAACGCCATTACGCTTTGACGTAGCTCGACGCGATATTACCTCGTTCAACCTTTAATCGACGAATGTAGCCGGCGTTTACATCTGTACGTGAGCAGCTTACAACGCTGTGCCCATTCGCGAGTCGCAAATTCCGATTGCTCGTTCGACGGTGCGACGACGTAGCAACGAATGAGCTGCCGAGTTAGGTGCATCGCTTGCTTTCATCAACATTTATATATGCATACATATACTATATTAATATACGAGTATTAGAATTGATATCGCTTGGAAGAAAATCGATGTCCTTTTAAACATAAGATCATAAGTTCTTCCGATATAAAGTTAAGTGCTTCTTGAGTCCCAGAGACGATAACAAAAAATTGTACAATTTTCGAATCCTTTTCGAATTTCCATTGGTGTTCGCTTTTTATTGGCTCTTTAAATTCACAAGTTCTCTCTTAGTTGAAAATTGTCGAGCCTTCTTTCCTGGAATTATTGAAAATTTCTACGAAGCATTTAACAAGTCTTCCTCCATCACCACCACCACCACTATCTACTACCTCTTCCTCCACCTTTACGGCCGTAAAGAGGTAATCATTTTTCGAGATATCGATTTTATTCTGAAAGCTTCGGTGAAATATTGAAATGGCCTTCGCTCGAGCTTCGGATCGAACTATATATGTTCTATCGTTGGGCCATCCTTAATTACGCGAAAGATTAAATTGAATTCTTGTAAAACCTATTAACGAAGTGGATCGGGATCGAGTCGTATCTATGACATTCGCATAGTTCGATTCACAGCTGCAGAATTTCCAGCTCTTCCGATCGAAGCTTTTGAAATTCCAAGAACTTCTCTCGGCTGGCTTCATCGTGTCGGCTTAAATCGGTTATTCGTTTATGAGTCATCTCCTATTCCTTTCTATCTCTATCTCTCTCTCTCTCACTCTTGAGTAAACTTAAGTTTCGTGCTTCGGTGAAATCAAAACTACAAATTTTTCAAAGTATCGAAAGGTGACCGAGAGAAGGACGAGGACGAGTATGGCGACGTGTGTCAGTACAAAGAGACGTAAGAATTATGCTCGTTTCGTTTTAAAAAAGAAAGAGAAAAAGGTAAAGAGAGTAAATTTGAAAAAGGGTGGCCTCTCGAGGAGGCAGGGCCAGTTCAAGGATAATCGTTCTGTATCGTAAATTCATCAGTATTATGTCCGATTAGCATACCAGCCGGGTCACGGTTCATTGTCGCCTTCGAGTACCTATCATCCCTTTCACAAGGATTTAAAGATATACCTCCGTCTTCTCGGCTGACTCTGCTTGACTTAACCTCAAGACTGCGTTTGCTATAGAATTTATGTCGTGAGAAGAGAAAAGAAGAGAAAAGAAGAGAAATACAAAGTAAAACGAAGAAAAAGTAATAATATTTTATAACTATTACTATTATTGTTAAAATAATTAAACAAGTTTTGTTTTATTTTATTATCAGCAAATTTTGTATTACTTCACGAAACTATACTTTTTCAACAAAATACTAACTTCCATATTCTACCTATTCAAACGTGTGCGTACATTTGCTCACACCTGTTTTGTGTACACCCACAGAATGCTATCTACAGGATTACACTCTCTCCTCTTACAATAATATATATAAATATATGTATATACTCTATAATTAGCAATAATAATTACTAATCTGCGATTAGAAATAATTACGAATAAAAATAACAAATTTGATATCAAATAAATAAATAATAAAATACTATTAGTTACTATATATATAGAAATATAATATTATATATATATAAGAATGTGTGTGATAGATAATAATATAATATAATTTTTGTTATATTAAAAAAATGCATTGTAATTCGAAATTTGGTGGATACAGTGATATAATTTATTATTGAACGATTCGATACAAAATTCCATTCGAGTGCCAAGGGGGCTTTTGCCAATTTTCGATCGAAAGTATTATAAAAAAAGGAGAAAGATACAAATAGAAGTTTAACCACGACGCATGGGAGATATGCGTCCCAATGCCTTATGGCTTATGGAAATGCATGGTTGCTCGCGCGAGACACATCATAAAATTCTGTCGCGTCAGCGTGATATCGCGAGGATACACCCAGGAGAATGATCCTTCGAGGTTTCGAGGCTCTGGAAAAATCATGCTTTGTTGAATGGGATAAAGTATAAACGAAAGTATCTATTCGTATGTGTTTCTCGATTAGTCACGTTCATCGATTATTATTCTTCAATATGTATAGAATCTTCTTATTCTTCTTCTACTTGTATGTGGTTTTACTATATATGAAGAATACAAAAAAAGATGAAGGCCATGGAATAAATAATAAGAGACGTATCGTCCGAAAACGTCTCTCTCCCCGATATGTAATTCGACGGAATCAAGTCGGACGTTGAAATACGCTTGCAAAATTACGCGTCGTCATCTCGGCGAGAAAAGGCGATAACCATCTTTTTCGATTAGTCACGGTTACACACCACTTAAAGTAATGATCGATGACGATTTTGTGTTGGTGATTCGATGATTTTTTTTTTTTTTTTGGGTTATCACATCTACGAGTACTTTTGTGAGGGTTACGAAACGAAAGAAAGAGAATATGGTAGAGAGGGGGGGGGGAGAAAGAGGGAAGGGTAGGAAGAAAAAGAAAGAGACGCACATACACGTACATACACATACAGTGAGATAGAGTCAAAGCAGAGATAGAAAAAAGAAGAAAATAAAACAAAAAGAAATTGAATCTTTGTGACGGGACGCAGCTGGCACGGATCACGAAGCAAAAGTATTTAATATCTTCATCCTGAGAGCGATTGTACGCACCGTCCTGCAACGGAGACGGTTATGACCGCGTTTCGAAGCTTTCAATTACGTTCCCAGCACTTTGTAACTGGCAGGCACCGTCGAGCCTTTCTTTCTACTAGGATGCCTTTCCTCCTGTCAAAATGAAAAAGAAACTCGGTGTTGCGTGAAGCGGAAAGGCTCTCTCGAATCTCCGACTTCCGTAGGTACTCGTGGTTTTTTATTTACTTTATTCCGGAAGGGATTGCTACGCAGGCGTTGAACTGTTAATACGCTGATAGATACGAGTTGTTAAAATAATCGTCTGATTTCTTCTAAAACGTGACAAATATTGTAAGAATTATTTTTTACTTCGAAAATATATTTTATTAGCATTTTTTTGTTTGTTTATATTTATATTAATTTATAATAACTTGTATTTTGATGTTATTTATGCAACGAGATCGTGTAAATAATAATGGAGTTTGATTGAGTTAATAGGTATTACGATATTGACATTATCGATAATTAGATTATAATTATTGTTGATAGATATGTAAGCCCTCTAGTTACATAGAAATTATATGATTATTCTATCTTGATTAGTATTTTTAAAATAATATTTGCGAATATAATGCGAATTATCTCGTGTTTTTTAGTAAAGACGATTTTACCAATCTCTCTTTCCCGAGGCAAAAATTCTATTAAATCCATTTAATCGTCGAAAACAAATTACGTTATCGGATATCTAAGCGCGTTCGTCCGCAATAATTGGGAATTATCGATTTACACATATCCACTGATCTCTTCTCATATCCGTTAATTAGTAATTTTTTTTAAATGGGATAAATAAATAAGAGCTAACGATATCGTCGTTTACATTCTCTTTGTCATCTGCTTTCTTCCTACCGTTTGTTAGATAAACATAGTTTGGTTGATAAACGTTAGGGTTATTGCGAGGGTTGCCAATAAAATAGTTGTTCCATGGGAATGAATGGCTCCGGTCGGAAAGTTAACTACCCCTCTTGAGTACCCCCTCCGCGGAAACTATCAGCGAACAATTCTGAGCCAGCTAGGAATGGTACCCACGGGAAGTGGTGCGAAGTATAACGTTAGAAGGAAGGAGCAGCCTCGTCTCCGTCTCGTGGTGTGCTCTTCGAGACCAAAAGGAAAAAGAGAAGAGAAAGAGAGAGAGAGAGAGAGTGCGAGCGGGGGAGAGATGAAATAGGAAGAGACAGAGACGGAGAAAGAGAATAAGGAGGAAGATAGTTGCTGGAGGGTCGCACGAGCCCTATTATCGGAAAATTAAAGGCAGTAACTCATCTCGAAGCGACTTCTATTGGACTTTCCTTGAGCAGGACGGTCGATATTACTTTCGATATGAACGAGCCACTAAATTAATATCCACAATGCACTGGCAATTACGAACGGCCTTTACGATCTCAGACGTAGTGTGGTAGAGCATGCAGCCGTTCGGTGCCAACCAGCCACCCAAAGTACCACGAGACGTCAGGAAAGCCGAAGTGTAGAGCAAAAGGCTCGAGCATATGCGATATTCAGGGTGTACTCAAGGATCCGTTCATCAAGCAACGTTCCAGGTTGCTGCCGAGCTAGAGCATCGTGTCCGGAAAAACCCCATTTCCTGCACTCTCCTTTTTCTCTCTCTTTTTCTTTTTGTTCCTCCCTTTTTTCTCGCGTCTTTTCGTATAGGTGCGTCTATTATTCTCTAAATAAAAAAGAAAAAGGAAAGAGGAAATTCCTTATTTTCTCTTACAAGGGCACGGCAATCATGCGTAATCTCAGATTTTTTTCAAACTTTGCACACTTGTAGTAGTCTATGAGGAATATACATTGAAACCTTAAAAAATTGATCGTCGCCAACCATTTCCAGAAAAACGTGGGTAGAAATTTCATGAAAATTCTCATGTTCATTTGAGATTGCCGTACCCTTGTTAGACCATATTTATTTTATGAGATAACGGCGACATCTATCATCGAAATTTTCTTTCATTTCGTCCTTTATTTTGGGGATTTTAAAAGAACTTGCTTGTTGTTTTTCCGTTCACGCCATCGACGTGATTATTTTTTTCCCATTATTTTTCCTGCTTTTGTTTGAACGAGAACAATGGAGGGAAGTCGTGCATAGATGTCATTTGAACTTATCACCCGAGTTTCGAGAGAAAAAAAGAGAAATTGAAAGAGAGAGAGAGAGAGAGAGAGAGAGAGAGAGAGAGAGACAGAAATGTCATTAGACGTTTTCCTCGTATGCTTCGAGTTTCTAAGCCTGTATGAGAGTGGTAGACCGACGCGGTTGGTGTTTTAGGTTGTTAGTACGAGGGCATAAATATGTAGGGGTCTTACCCCGAGTGTTTCGCAAAAGGGCAACCTTCGTGACGCGTTAACGTTCGCCGCCCTTCGTGGTCACCGGTGGAACGCACGTTCGACCTCTCGAAAGGCATTGAGGGTCGTTACGACTGTCGCCGACTGTTCGTTCGTTCATTCGTTCGTTCATTCGTTCGTTCGTTCATTCGTTCGTTTACTCGTTCACTCATTCTCTCACTCGCTCGATCGACCACTTACCGGGCGTGTTTAATTTGACGATTTTGTGAGTTTCGCTTGATTGAACGAAAAACAAGATCGCACTTCACGAAAGGACCGAGCACTCGTTAGATGATTTTTTGTCTCTTTACAAAATCGATAAACTTGCCGAAAAAGTATGCTTAAGAAATAACCACGCTTCTGCACGCTCCCCAATGGTAGAGTTTCTACTTTCCTTTCTATCTTCTCCACTCTGAGAGACCGTACGATATTCACTATTAATCAATTCGTTTTTCTCCTATTTAAGTTCATTAGCTACCACTTTATATTTAAAAACCAAAATTGTACAGTTTTTCTGAAGTACATCTATGTTAAATAGTGGAAGATGTCTTTTTCCATTTTACTCGAACAGCCAGGTAAAAGCAAAAACTACTTTCTGCGGAACATCAATTATTCGCATCTAATAAACTAAAGTATTCTTAAGAACGGTCCTGAAGTTTGTTCATCGTAATAGTACTTTTGTTATATTTTCAAGAAATAATTTGCAGTGAAATCTATCTGATTATTATAATAAAAATTCAAATTACAATTTACAAAAGGAAATATATAATAAAATCTAATAGCGTCATTAAATATTGTTCGAGTATCTCACAGCGACTTACAATCACAGGGGAAAACTTATTTTCTTGTTTTTATATCTATTTTTCCTCATTAATGCGAAAGATCGAAAAAATTTATAATGCGAGAACGTAGCTGTTGAGTTCTACAAGTTGCAAGGTTGAAAATGTGGGATTAAATAAATTATTTAATTTCAATGAAATCACTAGGATGCTACTGCTGTACTAGTAAACGGTATGTTTATTGCAGATAACGAATGGAATCTCGGATATTTCTTTTCGTATTACTTCGAAATCAATAGCATCTAAAGCAAACAGTCGTCGCATGTGGAATCGTCGTTTTCGTGCTTTTTGACACCCAAACGAGCGAGTTCTCGAGGAATGCCAAGGATTTCTCTCTTTCTTTCTCCTTTTTTCTTGTTTTCTCTCTTTGAAATATCGTGCATTTTCATTTCCCCTCATCAGCGAGAACTTTAGAATGTTGTAGAAGCAATTGCGAAATTCCTTGAGCTTCCAGGGTTGCATCGTTGAATGGTTAAAGCTTTGAAAATACCTAAAAAACATCTCGTTTTTCCTGTACCGTTTTCCTTATCTAATGTTCCTTGCAATTCTTCTTTGTGTTTCCGTAAAGCATCATTTTGTACCACTTTACTTACAAACACAACTGATGCGAACGAACATCTCATCTTCACCTACGATGACAATTATTTAAATTGCAAAAAAGTTCTAAATTCGACTAGTAAATTGAAGTACTATTTTTTAGGTTTTTTAACAAAATTAGGTCGACGAAAACGAAGGATAAGGTTGGATGAACCTTGTTCTATTTTGCTATTTTTACCCAACGAGATACCAAAAAGTGATATTGATTAACGCGCAAGGTTACATCAGAGTAAACCAAAACTCTTTCGGATTAGTAGAATGAGATTTGCGACACAGAGTCACATCCTCCTTTTCTTCCTATTCCTCTGACTTCTGCAAGCACGTAGAGGAATAATTAGGCAAGTCGGACTAATGGTCATGGAATCGCATTAACGAAACTATATTTTCAAGTTGCAGTTGGGGTGAGGCCAATTACGCGTAATTCAGTTCCGCGGAGTCGTTTCGCGTTTGTTACGGTTCTTCGTGTTCTCTGTCTCTCTCTCTCTCTCTCTCTCTCTCTATCTCTCTCTCTCTTTCCATCTTTTTCCCTCGATCTCTTCACCCCTTTCGGTTCAACGCCGACGAGTCGACTCATGCTTCCTAATCGTTTTAACTTACGTACACATGTGCGTAGGCTTGTGCTTGGAAAATCGTTAAAACCGCTATGAGATCTCTGCTTTTCAAATAATAAAAAGTAGAGATAATTGATAGAATCGTATACAATGTCGTATTATTTATTATTAACCAGTCATAAGAATTGTTATAATTTATTTATATATTAAGAAAGTATATCTAAAATATAAAATTTTAAGCATTAGGTTTATCTCTCTTGGGGGTCTGTGAACGGCTCATATAAGGATATGTATAATTAACAAATCACAATTTAAACGAAAAAGATAATGATCAATCTAGGAACATTGACACGATTTCTCCCTTTAATAATCCTCTGTCTTAATCAAGATATCGTCATTTGACGGGCACACGTCATCGAGGGAAAACGAACGATCAGACGACCCAGCCAACGATCTCATTAAATATTCACCGTGCGACATTAGGCTCCTACCAGGAGTAAAGTCGCAACGTCGATCCGGGTGTCGATTCGGCCGTCGTTTCCACATATTGCAGGCGGTATGTCTAGACTAATGTCGGTATATAGCAAGAGAAAAAGAGAGAGAGAGAGAGAGAGAGAGAGAAAGAGGGGAATGTCGGGATACTACGTGTTTACGTTCACACGACTGCATATGCGAACGATCTCACCGATTCGTCATGATCACGGGCGTGTCCGCAGGATCGAACTTTACCATTGTCCTCCCAGCACAGTATCGACTGTGCGTTCGTTCCCTTGATTAAATCTATTTTGGGTAATCGACGGTATAAGAAGGATGACCGTGGTGGAGGTTGGTTCGGGCTGTCTTGCGAACCGAGGAAATACGAGCTCCTTTTTCTATATATTTCAGACGAGGTCTGCAAATTTTGACCAGTATTTCATGTCGAAGATCATTGTTGTAACGCATAACGTTAGGGACACCTACGCGTCTAATCGACCATACGACCCTCCTTCTCGTCCCCCTAATACTTTCTCACTATTCCTCAAACTTTCTGTTAGATTAATTTGTTTAGGAACAGGGAAGCAACATCTCATCGTAGTTTATCTCTGACAGTTCATAATAAACGCGCGTATACGTTATCGCACAAGCATATTGCTTTTCACATTTGAAATTATATTTTTTTTATATTTTCCTTCAGTTCCAATTATTTGATTTGAAATGATTTTTACGATCTCAGGAAGTATTGAAGTAAGTTCGTTTATATTTGATCTTAAGCTCGTTAAATCCAAACGTCCAGTATGTAGGTATACTTTCGAACAAGCCTCGATACCTATGTACCTGTGTAGATCGATCCTTTCTCCGATCGTACGAGATCTCCTGATCGAATCGTCATTAAACGGTAATAGCACTAAAACCTGTGACCCGATAGTAACGACAGCAGCGCTTTGAATCTTGTAGGGGAAGACGAAAGAAGGCAATGGATTTGGGGTATCGAGATCATTGCAGGGCATCTCTATGCAGTAAAGTTACGATTCTCGTCGTAGGGATACAAATGTGCGACGAGCCCATGCTGCAATTAGATCCTCCTGTATAACCCGTCGTTTCCGTCGATCTCCGATCACGACCTATCTACCTAGACCTACCTGCCTTGGTATGTACACGTGTACAGTCAATTGCAAACGATATTTCGTTCCATTTCATGAATTTTTTACGAATAGATTCTTTTTTTCTCTCTGGTTGTTTTTTTTTTTACAAAAATTTGATTTAAAATTCGATAGATTTGTCGCGTGAAAAAAAAATATTGTTAATTAATACGTAATCGTTATTTGTATTCAATGATCTTCTCTCAACGGATAGAATCATTGCATCGGACTGTACTAAGTGACGTCTATGAACGCAGTGCACCGGTGAGTAGAGTTCTGCGTCTACCAGCTCGGAGGAGGACGACGACGACGAGGTTCGAATGCGAGCACCAATGTTCTAGACTCGGCTGACATGTGCCGTAAGCCGATCGTTCCTACGATCCCGCAGGACCATTATCGCGTGTACACACGTAAACCTTGTAGGAGAGCGTACACGAAGCAAGGTAGTAGCGGGTATGTTTGTGCGCGAGCGTACACCTCTCATCCTTCTACGCATTCAAGTACCACAATGTATAGGACGTTCGTAATTACAGTTGCTGCTTTAACGCGTACCGCTATATAGCGTACGCTTCTATAGTTCGCCGTAGAAATTTGTAGTAGTTTTCCTAACTTTATAATATATACCTACTTGGTGTACGCGTAAATTAGAAGCAAATATTTTTGCGAACTAGTTACGATTAAACTGAATATATGCGGTTTCAATGTTATAATATTATAGTTGCTGTTCCATTATGTGGACACTCACTTCGCGTAATATTGATTCCATATATTTTAATAATAATAATAATAATAATAATAATAATAATAATAATAATAATAATAATAATAATGTCTGATGAGAGATGGAGTAATTAATAGCATTAATAATTCAAAATAGAAATCGAATAAAATGATAATGTAGGTCGATGCATTCGAAAAAGAATAATATTGATTCGCAATATTTCGATTTTCGACTAGCACGTCACATAATGGCTCCAAATTCGGAAAACGCGTGCAACCTCCAATGAAACAAGTTTTTTTATTTTGGATTTTCAACTTGCGGAATATGTTTAATGGATCCTCTAGCATCTTTATCAACTATTTGTTATGGATAAATGCTTATGCATACTTGTAAATTATTAATTGAGATGTGAGCGTCGAGCGTATTGCATTTGCTACTCGCTGCGCTCCGAAAATTACGATCTCTTTAAACGCATATAGTGCAATTAATATTTGTTCTATTTTAACATATAAATATGGAATATTTATCTAATAATAAATACAATTGAATTATGTTTTTGAAAATTCGTATAAATAACAAATGTAGTTGCTATTAGAGAATAAACTGGAACTTGTTTTTCGCAAATGCGATATTAGAAATATTTTTTCAAAAAGGATTTTTTATCAAGGATCTTTTACGGTGATGCACAACCGTACTTGTGATTCTATCCTCAGTTTTCAGAATTCTGACATTAGTGTTAGTTTATATGATTTATCTAATACTTGTAAATAAACATATGGTTTTGTTTGAATGATTGAATCAATTTCTAATAAAAGATTTCAGATTCATAATCAACGACCCCGGAAACTCTCAAATACTAATTTAAAAAAAAAAAATAAAATTACATCTTCATATGGATTCTGCGTTTTCGTGATTTGGGCCCATAGTGCGTCGTCCTAAGCATAAAAATTGAAACAGGAAGATCGTAGGTTAGATTACGGAGGTTGTAAGTAGAGTACGAAATTATAGCATGGATGGTCGATGGTTGGTTAGTTGCTTAGTTCTTTTGACAACGGTGCACGTTCGCTGTCCGCAAACGGTCGTTAGGGTGACCGAGGGTCGCTTCGATGGAGGAAAATAAGCGAGGGTGGGCCGTGCGAGTTACACGTGTTTTTTTACAAATCGTTCTTCTACAACCTTTAATCTTCTTCTTTTACAACGTACGTACATACGTAGGTACGTATCTACCTGTACGTTTAGAAACTCAATTTACTAGACGAATCGATTTTCGCGTCGACTTTGCAAATAGTTTCTTTTCTTCTTCTTCTTCTTTTAACACCCGACAGTTTACCAGAACAGTTTCATAGCTTCTAAAAATGAATCCGTCCAATTTCTATTCATGTATTTTAAAAATTAACCTTATAAATATTCTCATACGATTTTCAATACATGATCATATATTATATTTGCTACCGAAAAAGTACAAAAATATAATTGAATTTAATAAATCGTATTAAATTATCTTTACAATTATCGTATTTCTTTTAGAAATGTGCGTACAATAAATATGTCGAAAAAAAAAGTAATTATTATTATAAATAATCATTATATTTAACGAATAATTTTGATTATCCCGTGTAATATTTCATAAAATGGTAGAATCATTTAAATTTAAATTTTTATGGCCGTAGCGAGGATCGATCGTGACGACTGTAACGGCATCAAGGAAATTGTTGATGTAGAGGTACGTACGGACGTGCAAACGGGCTGTGTAGCATTGGGGTTGAACTCTGACTCATCCCTCAAGGTACGTGGCCGTAGTCTGCAATCCTACCCCCTCTCGCCTAGCTCCTCGATGGCTTTGCTGCCCTGAAGCTACGCACGCAATTACCATCCCTGATTGGATTAGGCAGCGTCTTGATTTGAGCCCAGCGTCGACAATCTCACCCGACCGAGTGTACGCTCTGTCTCGGAAAG
This sequence comes from Polistes canadensis, assembly GCF_001313835.1. Taxonomy (NCBI): domain Eukaryota; kingdom Metazoa; phylum Arthropoda; class Insecta; order Hymenoptera; family Vespidae; genus Polistes; species Polistes canadensis. The sequence continues at coordinate 1,146,571 of NW_014569556.1, read as the reverse complement.
CTACCGGAATTTCCACGTAGGGAGAATAACGCTCCGAGTCCGTTGTCAATGGATACGCTTTCAGGATAAATTAGAGAGACTCCGTGGAAATTGTCCCTATGGTTGTTTCGTTTTAACATTTTTACAGGATTTCACTTACCACATGAAAAGAAAGAAAGAAAGAAAGAAAGAAAAAAAAAAGAACCGAGACATAAAAAGATTTGAAAGAGGTAATTTAAGCCACTTACGTAATCATCGACACATTTATAATCTCATAAAACCTTTTCCCATTTTTAAATTTATTTACTATACCCATTTCTTAATATCTTAATAATATCATTTAATTGTAAGGTTAATATTTTCAAATGACATTGTTTCGAGTGACGTGCATTTGAAAAGGGAGTTTTAATCAACGTTTTCATAACCGGTAACTCAATCGTTTGTATGAAAACGAATTAGGACACGTCATTGTGGACTTTAGTTTGGTACACTTTAAATTGATCTTTCGACACCACTGGTTCTTTCATTCGTTTTCTCCCCTTTCGTCGAAGTAATCAAAAATAAATTGTCTCTCCGTCTTCGTTGTCTTGAAATATCGCGCAGGATTGTGTACGCCCTAAATTATTACTAGTGCGTTCGAAGGACGATATCAATTCAAATTATAGGTTAAATGAAAGATAGCATTAGATTTTTTTTTTCTAATCCACCTTAATGCCTATATACTCGCGTAGCTTTACGATTTAGTCAATTCTGAGAGAGAGAGATAATTGACGAGTAATACTTCTATTAAATGAAAATTACTAAAAATGAAAAATGCGATTATAAGTGCGTAACTTTCCTCTCTTATAAAAACACTTAAATTTAACTTTTATATTAAGATTCACCGAAAGAAATGGGACAAAGCGTTTTGTCCTTAAAATCGAAGGAGTCTCATTCTCATTTAAGAATGACTTTCATCTCGACGTAAAGTAAGAGGCAGAAATAGTGAATTCAGACGGTTACTTTTACGCTATCTGGAAACGAAAGAATCCGCGATTATGGTCCCGGAAAGAAGAGAGAGAATGAGAGAAGAGATGAGAAGAGAAAAGAAAAGAAAGAAAGAAAGAAAGAAAGAAAAGGGGAACGCTATTACCATAAAATAATAAAAGGGATCTGGGTGCATTATGGACATCGTATGGTCCGGTCCATTATGTGGAGTGGGTTGCCGTCTTTCTGCTTAGAATCCAGGAGGTATGCATGCCTCACTGGACAGATAGATAGGCTTGCAATGACGGGGCAAAAGCAAAAGGTTCGGTCCATTCGCGGAAGTGCGATATGCCTCCTCTTTCAGGAGAGTCCACAGACACACATATACACGCACACATGAATTCGATCGAGAACAAGGGCTTGGAGAGAGAGAGAGAGAGTCCCTTTTTATCGAAAGAACCCAAGGATTCTGCGCTATGAAGTAGCCTGACACTGTCTGCTACTATAATCCACCGAAAAGAGGGTGAGATCAATTCGATGGTTACTTCGATTTCAATCTAGTGAGATCGAATAGTCTGAATGAAGATTTTATTTTGAAAAAAAAGCTATTAAAGAGCTGATTAGAATAGATAGATAAGTTTTACCAGAGTTAATAAAGTACTCAATTTATTTATTTTTTTTTAAATCTTAAAGCGAACCTTACGTATAAATAATCGAAATTTTCAAGTTATTTCTATTTTAGAATTTTAATAATTTATCGAGATATTTGAATTACCTTTGTCTTTAAAGTATTGTCAAATTGAAAATAAACCTCAACGAAAAACTTGCACAGTTTTATTTCGAAATGATTATTTTGGTGTACGCGTTTTCTCACACTACCCGATTATATAAGAAATTAATTCTTCCAAATTTTCACGTTCTAAAGGCGGAAGAAGATGATATAGGAAATATACGAGTCTAATTACTAATAATTAAAGACGTATTGTCTCTGTGGTATCTAGATCTTTAAATTGTTACATCTAAGATAAATATCTGATTTAATCGCAACGACGATTAATTCTCTAGAATATTTTACAACGTACATTATACCTAAGTCTCTTGAGGCAACAAACGTTTTTCAAATTACTTCGTACATTATTTCGTAAATTCAATTGGACTCGAACGATTTGTCTCCCTTTTACAAAATAAATCTAACAAAATTACAAATAATTTTGTTAAAATTAATCGAATTTTCTTCGAAGAAGATCTCTAATAACGATTCGATGTATTCGGCTAACAGCAAAACTCGATGACCGTCTAAAAGCTCTTGCACCGTGATCGATTTGCTCTGTTCTTAACTTCGTATGCGCGACGCACGAATGGAGACGTTTCCACGTAAACTCCTTAAGTCGTACGATGAGGGAGACGGAAAGAGAGAGAGAAAGGGAAAGAGAGTGAGAGGGAGTCAAACGGATGGTCCGCATGTCCGCCTTCGGAGCGATTCAGAAATCAAATTCCACTCGACGACCGGAGTGAGAGAGTTCAGTACGAGTAACCAAGGGAGAAAGAGAGAAAGGGAAGAAGAGGGTGAGAGATAGAGAGAAAGAGAGAGGAGGAAGAGGTCCGGCCGTGGAAGCGTAATCTCCGGTTTCGTGGAAAATGAAGCGCAGGCGAGGGGTACGAGCAAATTCCACGCCGGTAAATCGGCGCCGGCGGATAATGAGCCGAGGCGAATAATTCTCTACTGCAAAAGCCAGGAATCGTGAGTGCATGCGAGAAGGATAAAATGAGAGAAAGAGAAATATATATATATATATATATACATATATGAACCTACATATATCTATATACATATATATATAGAGAGAGAGAGAGTGACCACACTCGCGTCGATAATCTCACGTGGTAATTATATCATAACAAAGGCCAGTGGTCGAATATCGATCGAAAGAAGAGAGAATAGAGAGAGAGAGAGAGAGAGAGAGAGAGAGAGAGAGAGAGAGAGAGAGAGAAAGAGATAGAATGAAAGGGAGAGAACATTTCTACAAAATAAAATAAATTAGTTAACCGAGAGCTTTAGGTTAAGCTGTACGATTCGATAAGCTCGTATCCGTTCTAGATTTCCGTATTGGCGTGTTTATCTTGCTTGACGTCATCGATGATGGATAGAATGGTTAGAATTCAAAGTGTCAGTTCAGTGATAGTGTTGATTGTGTCATTCAATTGTGAATTTGTTCTTTATTTAGGTGACTGTTGCGAATGACTTGAATTTCTTACTAGTCAATTTTACTTTTTAGTCATTTTTTAAAATACCATATAATGTATATTTTTTTAGTGTTCTAATATTTTGATAGAAGAAATTTGGTCATCTTATTGACGGAGTATAATCGAATCGTATATCTACTAGTAGGAAACAACGAGTCTCGATTTATGCCGATCGTAAAATACGATTTATTTATTACAGATTGAATCGAAGGAAAGTAGTACGTTTGCCCTCGCACTTTTGTAACGTAATTTTGGTCGCGTTGGTGAAGCAGAACATCGAATGGACGCGTCTCTTTTCTTTTTTTTTTTTTGTAATATTATTTTTTTTACCCTGTATGAATTTCGAGAGAACGCTCGTTCCATTTACCCATGTCTTTTGAAATGGGTTTCGCGGCTTCGCCGAGAAAGAGGAATGATGAAAAGAAAGAAATCGAAAGAGTGAAAAAGCAATAGAAGAAAAAGAAAGAAAAGGAGGGCGAGATCTTCGACGGGTAAGAGACACGAAGAGAAATAATATTATTCACGATCCGTCGAAGTTAGCAGAATGGTGTGCCAAAGTTCCCCCATTTTGTGATACATCAAGGACGTTTATATCCCTCTGAGCAGCTTCTTATCCTCTCCCCTCTCAAAGACGCGATTTTACTTCAGAAAAGCGGCTTCTTTCTTTTCTGTGCTACTAGAAGACAGCATTCTCGAGACAAGCGGAAATACGTTGGATTCGCTTGGATATCGTTGGAAAAATCATTTGCTTTGTAGAACGCTCGTAGATCGTCGAGAAAGTGAGCAGTGTGTGTCTTTCCTCGGGGTAAAAGGGAGGCTTATCCGTAACTGCGCGCATGCTTTCTATCTCTTCCCCGTTTCCCGTTCTCCTTTTTCCCGAACGAAATTTACCATGTGCACTTTATTGTCTCTTAGCCGGAATAACACGCGTTATTTGGCGCGAGACAAATGCTCAAATCGAAGAAGAACGAAACGAGAGGGTTCCACCGCGACACTCGTATATCTCCTTTGTCGTCTTAGATCCTGACTTCTTTTTATTTTTTTCTTTTTCTTTGACCTTTTATTCAGACAAATATCCTTCATTCGGATTATCGTGAATTACTTTACCACTGGAAAAGGATTTATGATAGATACCAATGATAAATGTTATTCTTAATCCAAAGAATTTTATTTTGAAAATTATCTATTATTTAACAATAACACCACACAGAAATTTTGTACAATTTATATTATTTTCTAATTGAATTTTTTAATCTTAACAACCAGTCCCCTTAGTTCTCATTTCTTTTTCTTTTATTATCTGGGTCTTAACCTACGTGATTCCATTACACCGTATCACGTTTTTTTAGGATAGCTTACGAGATGTCATTACGATAAGTTCCCGGTGTTTACAGGGAATCTCATGGATATGCAGGCGTCGGACCGTCGTAAAAATAATAACGCAGTCTAGATGACGTTATGACCTAACGTTTGGGATAATTGAAAAGCCGGAACGAAAAACACAAAAGATCGGTAGATAGCCGATGTCAAAGATAATTCTGCTTGGTGGTTTATCGTATCGAGCACCCTCTTTTCGTTGGTCGATCGTGAACGTTTCAGTGACACGTGACACGCTAAATCCCTGAGGATATATTCTCATCGTATTCCACGAGACCGCAGGGTCTTATCTTTAGAGGCACTCGTAGCGCTTTGGGCGGGGGTTGCCGAACGACATTTTCTATTTTTTTTCTTTTCTCTCGTTGGTTGTTGCTCCTTTCCTTTTAGTCCTCGGGGCTTCGCAATAAACGGCCCGATATGAAAACGTGGGTGTGACGTGTGTCGTGAATGCGTGTTCCCATCGCGAGTTCGCGTGTCGAGAGTGTCGTATGGTCACGCGAACCCACCTTTTGCGAGAGTTACATTATTGAATATTACGTTTATAGATTTGTCGTAAAAGCATGTTCTTCTCACTGACCGATTCATTCTCTCGTACTTTTTAAAATCGATTAAAAATTCAAGAAGTGTCGATTAATAGGTATACTTGTTTATTAAGAGATTAATTTAAGTGATATTTTATTTATAATTTTTTTTTTTTTTTTATAAATTATTACCTTCTTTTTATGTATTACATGTGATAGATTTTCGAGATAAATAAATAATCGATTAGCTCGATTTATTTTGATATCTATTATTTATGGTTTACAACAAGATTCCTTTCATTATTACTATCTTGATATTATTATCAATACTTCAGATATTCTATGAAATTCGTTTACGATGTATACTTCTCTCTCATCAACGGTTGAATCGTAAATTAATTACTTATTTAATTGCACTTAAAATCTAATTATCATTTCCATCCAGCGTTAATCCGGCGCGATGCGCCAAATGAATTTAAGGACATGTTTATTTCGACGGATTACAAAGGCTTAAACGATACACCGCGGTATTTCACTGTTTGTAATTTAAAGAGTAATGAAACACGAAACTAATTACATCCACTACGTCCAGTCGATACAGCGTCAATGTCCAGCACATTACTATGATTCGTAATATAATACTATTGTGATCTATTTTAAGGCCGTAATTGCTTTTCTCTTCGACGAATTAATGAAATAAGTGTCGATAATACCTATAGATATATTTCCGATGCGAATGAACCAAGCTAATAATTAACCCTTTGCGGTCCTACGTCGAGTTAGACTCAATATTTCCTTTCATCTGCGTTATAATGAGCTCGTATATATATTTTTGTATTCAACAAGAATTATAAAAACAACAACAAAATCGAATAGATAAATCAATTAATTATTATTCTCGAGTAATTATAATATAATTATATAGAGTTTTTAAAAACGCGTTAGAAATTTTTTTTAATGAAATTTATCTATCGATGAATTTTTGTTTATTTTCGTTAAATCTCTATAAAATTGTTAATAAAATCATAAAAAGGAATCGCGCGTAATCGGTGAAAATTGTCAAAAGTATTATACTCGTAAATCTACTTGATGTTTAAACTAAAGAAGTTAATATTTCCTAATCGTTTCTAAAGGGAATTCAATAAGCGTAAAAGCGTCCAACCGACGAAACGGTCAGGTTAGTCTAGCTATCGATTAATTTCTATGCATCTTGGATGACGTCAAATCAAACACGTGGCTCGATTAAAGTACATGAAAGTGTCTCGGAAAGGGGTAAACGTGGTAGACGAAGGGTGGTGAGAGTGAAACCTAGCTTGAACGAGTTTCTCTCATCACTGAGGATTAAACTGTTATTGCAAACACTCTCACAACGAGGACGAAGACGAGGAGGAAGACGACGACGACGACGACGACGAGGACGACGAGGACGAGGACGATGACGAAAACGACGATGACAGAAACGAGAAGGAGGATGAGGACGAAAACCATTGTCGACGTCGGCGTTTGAGTCCGAGACTGTAACGCGACGATAGCAACGAACATATCGAGCGTTTCGAAATTAAAATACAGGACGAAAGTTTGCACATTGGATAACGCGAGGCCGCGTGACTGTCCGCAACCGTCAATATTGAAATCCGGAAATTGTGAGTGTCGTTCGGCTACGTCATCCTCCGCGCCATTTTCATCTTCCCTTCTAACTTTCTCGACTGGACCCTTTCTCTCTTTCTCTTTCACTCTCTCTCTCTCTTTTTCTCCCTGTAAAAACCTCTCTTCCGGCTTCGAAACGAATTTTGAATTTCACCGTTCGCTTCTCTATTTCACTTTCGAGATTCGGCCTTTTGTACTCGCTGCGTTATTGCTTATCGATTCAATGGAAGAGACACACAATAGGAATAAAATTCTTTACAATACGTTTTAAACATTTTCAAGAAAGAGGGATAGTCTAGCTAGGTGTTGTAGAAAATGAAATTGAGTCGTTACTTATCATTCGTGTAGTCAGATAATTTTATTAGTTAAGAGAAAGTTTACATGCATATTTAAATTAATAGATGTACTTTATATTTCAATAAAATGGATCTTACATAATAATATATCTCCTGAAATTGACAATAGAGAAATGAATAATTGTTCTTTCTATTCATTAATCATAGGTAATAATCGATTTGCAAAGAATGTCTGATAGATAGAAAATTACACTGTTGAGGCAGAAGGCACGGATAATATAGAAATTTTTTCGCAATTAGCCTTTCCTAGGAATAATGTTTCCTTAGACGGTCAATTACGAATCATCTCTTCTTCCGCGTAAGGTAAAATGAACGTGGAAGATTGCGCTCGCTACGGAACTCAAAATCTTTCTCCGATTTTCCATGCTCGTACACTCTTTAAAGATTTCTTCTCGTCTTCTTCATCGTCGAAGGTTCCGCTTCGTTTGCACGAGTGGAAAAACGCGGTCGATCATCCATGGATGGTACGCTAGGTGAAGGAAACGGATTCTCTTTCGTGGAAAAGCGGTAATGGCTCAGTAAGAAGAAGAAGAAGAAGAAGAAGAAGAAGAAGAAGAAGAAGAAGAAGAAGAAGAATAGGAAGAAGAATAAGAATAAGAAGAAGAAATAGAAGAAGAAGAAGAAGTGGAAGTAGAAGAAGAAGAAGAATAAAAGGGGGTAGAAGTCGATAGCTCGTAACCGTGCTTCTCAGTTTCTGCCTCTTTGCTCTTGGAAGAAACAGAGCGAAAACAGTTCTCGTAGAACGATAAAACCTGCCTCTACTTTCAAATCCAACCAGCCAGCCAGCCAGCCATCTATCCATCCATCTACCCATCCATCCAGCCGGCTAACTCATCGACTAATGGAAGGTGTCGAAAGGGCAGGCGGGGATGAAAGTTTACACAGCGAGCTAGCTAGCTAGCTAGCTGGCTGGCTGGCGAAGAGGAGAGCAAGGCCAATCTAGATGGCTCCTTCCACTTTCTAACATCTACCGTTTTACCTCCTAGAACTGGGCACCACGTTGAATTTCGTTTCGTCTTTCTCTTCCTTTTCAAGGTTGTTCAATTTTCTCGCTTTCGAAAAAGCACGATCATATAACTACCTAGCAAATAGTTATTTTTATCGTTTTTCTTACGTTAACGTGAAAACACCATAAATATAATACCAAAATATAACTAATTCAACATATTTTATTTCGTATGAAGAAATTTATTCGCACAATATATCTTTGGTATCACCGTATTTGCTTTTAGAAGCAAAGTAACTAGTCGTTGTTCGAGCGTGTGAATACAGGGAGTAGGATGAATCTCCCTTTGCGAAATTACTCTCGGATTTAGCAAGAATCTGAACGCGCCTAACCGATTCCTCTCTGTGTTTACGTATGCAAACGAGTCTGGGCCAATGCCGTTAATTAGGATTCTCCCTGTTCTGTCTATCTTTCACCCCTTCTGTTCTTCCCCCTGACTCTCTCTCTCTCTCTATCTCTCCCCCTATCTCTCTTCATCTATCTGTCTTTCTCACATGTTTCTCATCAATCCTGCAAATTCTGTCAGCAGTGTGTTCGTTGTCCTTCCTTAGTCCAGCAGCTTCCCGAATGAAACCTATAGCAGTATCACTCTCTACGCACGCTTCTATCTCAATTTAACGTGCATGCTGGTACCTATCTTGAGCCGTACGCCTACGATAAGCTCATAATGCGCTGTGCGAGCCGGTCTCGCACGAGCAAGCGTCCATAATCGTACGCGATAGCGTATAATCATACGTGCCGAGCCTAAGCCTTCGTTTCTTCCTCCAATCCTCCCGTCTCTCTTCAACTTCTCACTCATTTCCTCTTTCTCACTTACATAGTTTCTTTCTCTCTCTTTCACGCACGATCAGCTTTTCTACGTTACTGCGAATACCCTCTGGCTTTGCTTCGTGGTATTTCTTTGGCCGTTCGTTCTTTCACTCTACGTTTACCTATGGTTTGCGGTTTGTCTCTCTTTCTCTCTCTCTGTCTTTCTCTGTCTTTCTCTATGTCTCTATTCACTTCCATCTTTTTTCTACCAGCACGATCTCGCCTTTTGCGAGTTCTTACAAAACAAAGACATTATACTTGGAGCTCGCGATTACCATCATTAGCCAGTGGACATCCTGTAGTTTTTCCTTCTTCACCGCCATTTCTTTTTATTACGTTTCTGTTGAACTCTATTACTCTCTTAGAAACAACGTATTTGTCTCAAGTTTTTCTATCGATAAACATAATATTACTGTTATATTATTTTACGATCTAATAAATGACCTTAGATAATATTGTAATAATCGATCAGTAATAATATTCATGTAATTGAATGAAAACCGGTTAATATAAATAATTGGTTAAATAACTTATTCGATAACATAGAAAAGCTTTTCAGGGTTATTCATATTCTCCTGTAGGTAATGCACAATGAGGTTATTTACCTCTCTCTCTCTCTTTCTCTTCCTCTCTCTTTTCGTATCCTTCTCTCTCGCTTTCTCTTGATGTCACTCGCTCGTGCGCATAGCCGTACTCCGAGAGAATTATCGTTTTGTTGCCTCGTGGAGTTAGCAACGAAATTAATGAGCGTGTTACGTTACCGAGGAAAAGTCCCCTCCATTGTGTGAAAGCCGCGATGGTAGATGAGTTTCAGTGGCACTGAAAATCATCGCGGCAGCCGTGGCCGGTAATTAAAAGGTAATGAGCTCACGGTTATGCAGATCGCGGCGAAGTTGACGGGGTTCTGTTCTATGGGTGCGCGCACAGTTCTGAGCCGGCAGCTATATCGCGACGTAATTTACCGCGTTACCGTTCACAGTTGATCATCCTCGATCTAGGAATATTAATTTCGATTCTGCGCGTCCATCCGCGTAGATGTTTCTTTTCGCGCCGTTTACCCTTCCTTCCTTTTTCTACTTTGCATAAATATTCGAACCGGACGCGTTACCCCCATGTGACTACTTTTTATTCCATTCTCTCCTTTCTTTATTTCTTTTTTTCTGTGTCTGTCTCTATCTCTCTCTCTCTCTCTCGTTTTTTTTCTTTTTAATTTTTTGTCATTACCTATTACCTAACGAAAAATGTTATTCATTCATTTTTTTTATTCCTAACAGCTTTCTTCCAGCCTTCATCGATATTCTTATCGAAAAAGTACTTCAATTTAATTCCATCCATTGTTGGTTTTTTCGTTTATTAATAAAGAAATTTGCGTAGGGGTGGAAAAATTTGAAGTATTTTTTTTTATTTCTCGTAGCCGCATCTACACCGAGGTTTCGTAAAATAAACGAATATTTTAATAGACTGCTCGCGGGAAAGCCATCAGACCTTCTCGTATATTTATAGATCTTTACGAATACTTTCGTTCAAACGTATGTGTATCTACCATAGAACGTAGAGAGAGTTTTTGGAGATAGGAGAACGATGCCCTATAAAAATGTAATGCATTATAAGAGACAGAGAGAAATAGATATACCGAATATATATGTATATATGTACATATGTACATCGAATGTGTATCTATAGTAAGCTTAAATCCAAAGGGCAGTGCGCGTGCACGCTGAGGAAACATGAACCTCCTATGTATGTATGTATGTGTTTGCATATTTACGTTTCTATAGTGCATCTTTACACTTCCTGACCGGCTAGGCAAGGCCAACGATTTTCTTTCGTGTCGATTCACGTGTTTCTATGCGTATATATTTTCTGAATTTTACATTTCACAGAATACATCTTCAAGGGTATATCGAGGTTTCTCTTTGGTGGGAAGGGTACGGATGAGAAGGGTCCACTGTGAAGTCGGAGCAGCTCGATTATCCTTTGGTCAAACCGATGGTGAGCTTTGATATGCTAAATCCGAATGATTTGACCGTAGATGTGCGAATTGGGCACGAGTACGTACGTACCCAAAATTGGAATTCGAAAACACAAAACTAGGCCTTGAAATATTATTGAAAATCTCAAGAGACGTAAGACGATTTTAATATACATATTTTCAATTAATTTGACATACTTTGTAAAACATTTGTACATATATATTTGATGTTTCTTTTTAATCCTTACGTTATTACAGATAATATTTAAATATTTTGTTTACTCATAAGAAACATGAAACACAGATATCACGATATTTTATGATCCATTCACGGTATGTTAATTTTTGATTCATAAAAAGGTTGTAGGCAAGGTTTCAGACTTGTTAACGATCTAGTCAGCGGATGTTTCCTTAAAATTTATACTTCAATGATCATGTCGGGAACTTGACCGATTGGCTTCTGCACCTGCACGATATATCTCGTTCGTTCGATGCCAAGAAGGACTCGAATGAACGACAACACAATTAACGGGCAAGAAATGCGTCTTGGCCGATCCAGTTTGGCTGCGTATACATATAATAAATAGATATAAGTATGAGATATACATATACGCACGAAACCAGTAGCAAACTTCAATCTTGAGATTCGCGTTAAGAGCAGGTATTCGATCGTTCGAGCATGAAGAATTCACTGGACCATAGTAAGCGCTATCGTGTTGTATTAAGTTCCATTGAAACTCGGCGCCGGATAAGAGTCGACGTGTGAAAAGTTTCAAGCGATACGTTTACACGTAACCAACATACAAGGGCACTCATAGAGGCGTAAAAACTGTACCTGGCTTCCCGAAACTGGACTACTCGTACCTCGCAACACGTCAGATTCTGAGATGAGATAAACTCGAAAATGATCTTTTTGCTTTTCATGGAATTCCAAAGGGGCACCCGAGCGGCTTCTTAGAAAAGAAGATCATTTCTTTCGATACATTTCATTCTTTTCGAGAACATTATTAAACGAATGAAAGGTTCGAGAACTGACAGTAGGATAATTATTTAATTTGATTATTGTGTTTTTATCTTTTTTCATTATATACAGTATAATTTTGTTGCAAAGTAGAATATACGAGCAAACACCATTTTAAAAATTAATTTTCATAATACGTAACACTTCGTGATATAAGACGAATCTCCAAACTTGAACCTTAATTGAATGTTATTTATATAATATTTAATTTAGTACAGTCTGATATAAATATAGAGATTTGAGTTCAAATTTGTTTAATATCAGAATCAATTTAGTGGAAGAGTACGATCTTATTTAGAGATTTACATTGGAGACTTGGGTTGATGTAGTGGATGAGGGTTACGCAAGCGAGAGAAGTGTAAAAATGGGGAACGCCAACGCGTCAATATCGATTTGATTCTTTTTTGAATGGACTCTCTTTCCAATGTAAGAAGACGGCCTCGCACGCGACGAAAAGCAAAATGACTAACGGCCGTCTATATTTTATATACCGGTAGAAAGAGAGAGAAAGAAAAGAAAAGAAAAGAAAAGAAAAAAAAAGAGAAAGAGAATAATATTTGAGAGAAGGATAGTAATAAATCGTATACACACGGCTCGCTGCGAGATAAGATCTTTTTGATATTCACGCTTTTACGCTTTGGGAAAATACGTGAAGTCTTATGGAATATTATTTATAGTAAAGCAATACGAGGGAGACTCGCGATATGAGAAAGAAGAAAAATAAAACAATGAAGACGGAATGGAGAGGATGATAAAGTAAGAAAAAGGTAAAAGAAGAATATACTAGTAGTACAGTTTCTTAATAAAGAAGGATTCGGTCAACTTGGATTGCAAACATAAACTAGGTAAATATTCTTGAAAATAGATGAAGAAATAAGATGAAAGTACCGTAATTTGGGCCAATACGTTTTGCTTGTACTTTCGAGGAAGGGAATCATTATTTCAAAGAGGTAAGGTAAGGTAAAAAGAGAGAAATAAAGAGAGAGAGAGAGAGGGAGAATGAAAAGTTCCAAAGAAAAAGATAGAGAAAGAGAGAGAGGGAGAAAGAAAGCATCAACGAAGAAACCCGATACGACATATTCATCATAAACCATAACGCAGAACACCTCGAGCATTCACGACACGTCAAAAAGCTTCAAAGGAAACGCCATAAGAGCTGCGGAAGCCCCTTTAAGGGCTATTATTATAATCGTTTGTACTCGCATGGACCATTGCACATTACCGCTCCTCTTATCCTCTTCTTCTCTTTCTATTATATTTCGAAAAAGAATTTTGAGAAAGATGAGGGCTAGGAATAATTATTACGTCCTGAATTCTGCGTCTTCTTTTAGGATAGACTTTGTATACAACTAAGCATCGAAACGAGATATGGGGTCAGTGTCCATTGGGAGGAACGAAATCGGAGATCTTTGGCAAGGAAATATCCTATCCTTAAGTTTATCAAAACAGCTCGACAGGATGAACAAGTTTTAACGGAGGAAATTTCGTTTCCCGTTGACGTGAGGTATACATCAAAGAAGAGGATAAATATTTCTATATGCATTAATATATTAATTATTATATACATTTTATATATATATAATATATGTATTTTTTCTTTTTGTTATTTTACATTTTATCGATAGATCATAATAGAAGTTGACACTCGTTAAGTACGGACGATAGAAATTATATTTCTTTTTTATTTTATAGTAAAGCATATAAGTAATTCCAAAAAACAAAAGACGGTGATTGTCGAACACCAAAAAGTTGATTAAATCGACTAACGGTCGATAAAGTGTTGTATAAAAAATATGGACTGAAAATATTTGTATATAGCAATATATATATATCAAATATATGCATTTTTAAATCGACATAAATTATCCGTGTAATACAGTATAAGATATATTAATAGAGATCAATTTCCTCGATAAGTTTGTCAGAATTTGTAAAATTAGAATATATAATTCAAGAAGACTTTGTATATAGCAAATACAGGTAACAGAGGAAGAGAGAGATGGTTAAGACAAACGATAATACTGTTCAAGACGTTCTGTACGTACACGTTGTTGCCCTTTTGCATGCAATCCTTTAAATGGGACGATGTTTGCACTTGCACGATATGCGCCGGATCGTACAGAGGTTTCGAACTAATCACATAAGGTTCTTATTGCTAAGTTCGGCTGCCGTATGCCGACAGCGTAGATGGTTGGGCGATGAGGGAATAGTAATTTCCCAGATTTAATTAACCAATTTGTGCACGTCTTCTGCGCAACGTCGCACTAACCAAGCTGTCTGAACGAGCGAGACCGTAGCCTAGATTTTCTAATTACTTCGACCGTCATAAAGGAAACATGGAAATTAGATACGATCGAAAGATTTTACGAACTTTCCAGGATTTATTTTATATTGAAATCTTATATTTCGAGACTCGATGATGCAAAAGAGTTCCTTCGACATTTCGTTAACTGCAAAACCTTACGAACATTACTTAACGATGTTGTTAAGATAAAAAAATGCACACTTTTAGCTCGTTGAGAAAAAGTTTTCGATATAATAATTATAATGGCAATTTAAAAGATCCTTAAATTTACACGAAGGAGATACAAACAATTTGTTCTTCAATGGTTTCTTTACTTATCCTTATCTCATACATTCATAGCAATGAGAAAGTTAATGTATGATCAATCGTTAATAAATCGCGATCACTTTTCGTAGTCAGAATAATATTTCATTAGTACCAATTAAAGGATTCGAATTTATCAAGAATATATCAGATCTCTCATTAAGGAGACGTTTTCTTATTCATTTAGTATTCTTATAGTAGTGATCAGAAAGCTCGTCGTAGAATTATCGTCCCTCTTCGGACTTTTCCTTTCGCCATGGGAGTTTTAATCCGAAAGTTTCAGTCGGCGTATTTTATGGCATATATCCCTTGTATATCACATACGACATATACGTTAAAGGTAGGAAGGCAGATGGGAAGGTACGATGGAAAGGAGGAAGGAAGGGAAAGGTAAAGAGAGAAAAGTGATGGCGAGAGAAAAAGAGATAGATGGAACACGAAGAGAAGAGAGACATTCCAATAGCAAAGAGGGACGAAAGAGAGTGAGTGAATGAGTGAACGAGTAAAAGGAAGAGATAGAGAGATACGCCTATCGAATTCCTATTATTAAGGTTTCCATCGAAACGCCACCATCCTCCGCTTGTTTGCTGCTTTTCGAGGTACCCTTTGCACACAGTTCTAGAAGCTTTGAGCTTTACTCTCCGGCTTATAAAGTTCCGCCCATTGAAACGTCGTCACATACCGAACAAATTGTCGCGCATGCGACTTATTAAAGCGGAACTCTACCACTATATTAGTTCCAAGAGAGAAAGAAAATCTTTTTGACTGAAAATAAACGAGTAAGCATGAATCGTAGTTTCAAGAAATTCTAAATGTATCCAATTATCAGTCTTCTAGCAAGTTGAACCACTTTTCTAATTATAAAAGAAACGTTTGTTGTCATATTTGAAATGATTGCTCATTTCAGTGATCTGAAAGAATTTTCTGAGGCAATGTGAGAAAATCGTTTGCTAGCGTATAACAATTTCCCCCTTCCGACATCTTGCTTGCGAAACTTAGTTTGGGAAATCAAATGGAAATGTCGCTTCAGAGATTTTCTCTTCTTCATTCTATTCCAGACAGGAAATAAAGGACTAAGAGGTAAAAGAAGTATTTGTTTTTGAGTATTTGCGTACTTTCATTTAGTTTATGTCGATAAAAAAAGAGAATATAATCTTAAAAATTATATGAATTTATCTATAGACTAATTATTATGGTTTTTCTGAATTTTATAGATAAATGTACGATCCATCGATTATCATGTTTATTCTTCCCTTTCAAAAAATATATATATGTGAGTATAAATATAATAAATTTTTGAACTAATTAGATTAATTATATAAGTTGAACAATCGTAGAAATTTTATTAAAGAAGAAAAAGTAGAATTATTTTTCTTACTTTAAAGTTATATTACCGATAAATTATCGATTTGCTTTTTACGAAAGAAAACTCTCAAGTGAATTCTTTCAACATTTCATTATTTCTCATCGCTATGCAAGAACAAAGAGAGAGAGAGAAAGGAAGGTTGACTCGTACGAATTTCTCGGAAAGTAAGAAAGGCGATAATTTCGAAGAGGGCGAAACTCCTTTTACAGAGTGCATCACTGAGATCTCCATTCGCGTCTACCACTTCGAAAGATCTCGACGATAATACACGGATCTCCGAGTTCCATTATGGCGGATAGAAGAACGGAAACGGCGGGATAACGACCGCGACGGTGATACGCGACGGAGGTACGCGTCTGGGAGCAAAGCAGAGGGCCGGAGGGCTGATAGGGGCAGCTCGAGAGACAGCTGACAAGGTACGATAAATCAACGCTTTCTCTTTTCTAGGTACGACGCGAGTCTCCTCGTACGATACCGTCGATGTACCTACGCGTCTTCGAATGAAAAATAAGAGAAAGAACATGCAGGTCATTCGGTGTTAAATTTATCACTTCCTATTTTTTCTTTAACCTTTTGTTTTTTTTTTCCTTTTAAATAACATTATTTATTTCATTTAAAAAACTAACTTACGCAAAGAGTAATATATTTGAGAAGGAACTTTTGGTTTCCATTGTACATTGTACGATGTTTTTTTATTATTTTTTTTTTTATCAACGCCCAATTATTTTTACACGATAGAAATCTATAATATATCTCAACGATGATAATTATATAATAATATTATTATTGAACATTTATTTGCGCGTAGAAAAGAAAATACATTTTTTTTTTATTTCACAAAATCTTTTGACTCGCATCGATGGCCGTGGTAACTTTGTTGTTTCTCGCGGTATTTTAACGTAAGAGGAAGTCTATGGAAGTAGTAAAGCATGCGTAAGATCGGTCTGCTGCATGCCTTTGGGCGACGACCGATTTCGTGCTACGTTGTATCGTGCTGGGATCACCTTCTAAATACGGCGTAGATCCGACATCGATAAGGGAATGCTGTATGCCGTGTAACCCGCCACCTTTTCTTTCTCTCCTTCTCTCTCTCTGTCTTTCTCTTTTTCTCTTTGTAAGGACATGGGAAGGTATTTCCTGCAGCATACAACCCAATGCCCGTCTATCATTTATACTGTTGCCCTACCGCTAGTGAAACAAAGATAAAGACACAAATTATGCCGGAAATCGCGTTCTAATTACCGATTACGCCTATTGATTTTTTACTTTCGAACTAATTGCCTTCCTTTGAACGAAGATGGTATCTTGTACTTCGTAGATCGTACATTGATAAAAGTTTTATGGATTCATTCGAGAGACTCTGACCTTGTTAATTCAATCGACGAAACTAAATTCTTATACGATATACGTACGTTTCAAGATATTTCATACTTATTCTTTCTGATTTGAATAAATCCTTCAATTGTTTCCTATACTTGTCAGAATATATTTAATTTCGAGCTAAAAGTATTTGGAATAATTCGACGGTTCATACTTAATTATCTAACACAGTTATCATGTTAAATAATGAGTAATAATGAGTAATAAATATTATTAAATAATAGAATTACAAAATATTATTAGAATAATTCTAATTTATTGCATGTATTATAGAGAAGTTCAAATTCGAAGAGATACACTCGGAACTGGTCTTCAATATCGGAAATGAAAATGAAAACGATTGAACTGATGTTTCAAATAATGTACTACTTGATTTTGAGTAATTGAATCTAACCAAATGTGACAGTTTAAAAAAGAATTAATTTTTTTTTTATTTGACATGAAGGACAGAATTGATATACAGACATTTCAATGTGGATTGTAAAGCAGTCGATATAACGATGTAATTTAAGCGCGTCCGGCTGTGTTACGATTGACTCGAACGCTTGACATGGCATACCAGCGATTATTAAACGCGGTGGTCGGCTCCGAATATAATTTGATTTATATGTAATTACCGGCGCGTCCATTATTTCCACCTGACGCGGATCAAATTCGTATTAGCTTAATCATAATTGAATAGCTGTAGCAGTTGAAGAAAGCATGGGCTATCTTTTAAAGATTTTTTCTCACAATATATATCTATCTACTAGATCTAAATGAACAAAATTTGTATCAGATCTCTAAAGTAGTCTACTATTTATTCATTTAGTAACAATCCTTCTAAGAATACTCGTTCCATTATAATTACCTCAAGAAAATGTAAGTCTCATTTTAACGTGACAATATATTTTCGGATGCATCCAAATTGAATATATTGATTAACGGTATGCTGGTATCATATATATATAATATGTATACTTTAAATGAAATTTTAAATGAAATGTTAATGAAAGTAAGATATTCAATGATATAATATTTATTCAGTTAATTTACGGAGCGCATAAAATATTCTATTGAAAAGATGCATTAGGTCACATCTATTTTTGCTTGATATTCTTACGTGCTATTATAATACTGCAATCTTGTATTTCTTACACATAAAACTCGCAAATTGTCGGTAAAATGTTCTTATAAATTTTGAAATCCTGATTAAATAAAACAATTCGATATACATCTTTCATTATTTATCATCAACCAATTCAACGTGACACATTTTTTCTAAGTGAATGTAGAATATATTAAAATTTTCTATCGTACAATGAATTTTGAATAAAACCTTAGAATCAAAGAAAGGAAAATAATGAAGTTTCAATTAATGTGTCCTCCCGTGCGATTGGTAGTCGTTCGTTGGAATTTCACTCACAAAAGTCACTGACACGCGAGCACACACAAGCAGAAATTGAAATTGAGAACGATTCTAGTAAACGGTTATGGTTGGCATTGAAATACCGTTACAAATGACAGTGGGCGGTTCGATTTTCTTTACACAAGACATTACTGTCTCACCTTTCTAGTAGCGATAGTCACAGATTTTATATATATATGTGTGTGAGTAATAACATACCACACGAAGATTTTTTACTTTCGTTCCTTTCTACTCACCACTATTATGAATTTTCGAAAATTTTTGTACTATAGGAATAATATCAATTTTCTAATTTTTCTTTCACATTACTCGCAATCTCCTTCGTGATTATTTTCTACATTCGGATTTCTGAAATCGATCATATTTTCCAAATTTTCTCGAAATTCTGAATTTTGTTCGCTACGATTTATAAATGTGAGAATATATTGAAAGTTTGGATTTTATGAAACATCAGTATTACTTTGTACACTGATGTAAAATTGACTCCCATACACCCAACAAAAATTTTATTTGCTTTGCAAACAATTGTTGAGCTTGATTCGAACGAAAAACTCGCTATTTTTTGACTGCAACTTTTTGGTACTCCTATATCTACATATAGGTATATATATACACACATACAAGGTATATACATATATGATGGACGATTCCATTTTGCGCGATTAATTCGTTTAGTCGCGAAGCGGCGCAATGAGCGTGAATTGAGTTAATATCGAGTGTATCGACGGGTATAGAGGATGGGCAGTTATTACTCTCTCTTGGCGTTCGCTCATCACCCTTCCTCTCTCTCTTTCTCTCTCTCTCTCTCTCTCTCTCTCTCTCTCTTGTCCTCTCTCGCTTTTCCACTTTAACTACCTTTTTCGTTATTTTTCATCTCTCTTTCTATCTTTTTCTCACTCACTAGTTATTCGTTATCAAAGGTAAAAAAGTATTTCTGTTACCATGGTAGTAAAATCGATTACCGATTGCTAGAGGTAATGTGCGTGTAATGCGTCGACGTCTCATACACGTTTGCTCGATCATTTTACAACGTAGATGCATTTGTTGAGTAGGTGGATCGATTGGAAAATAAGCGAAAATGCGTGATCGATACGATACAAGAGAAACTTTTCTCTAATATGTTTGGTAGTTTGAAAAGTTGTTCGAACAAAATTGAAGTTAACTCGAAGAGAAGCATTTTTATATACGTATATAATTTTTCTCGATACTTTAAAGGATGGCAATTTTTTTTCAGCAAATATACAATACTTATAAGTAAAAATATTAAGATAAATTATTCTATTCATCTGGCTTGTGTGGAAATGTGATTGCATAATAAAGACTCGTCTTTCGATAACGAAAACGAATTAACGAATTCAGGAAATATTATTATTATTTCTACTTTCTCGATTATCGAATCAACTGTATCCTTTCCTTCGAGTAAACGACGATGAAAATTTATTTCGTTTTATTCGTTTACGTATACCAGACATGATAGGGAAATCTCTTTTGACTGTTATTTAATTTGAAAAGTATTCAAATTTACAATTATGGAAAATCGATCCGACGTAGAGTCGTTTATAATTGTAATTGCTATTTGCGGATTTAATCACTAGAACATTTAATGATAATGCACGGTGCTCAATGAGCAAACAATTGGAAACTAAGGATAGAGAGTCTACTCGATTTTATAGAAACATTGTTGAATTTGTCGTCATTTTATTTATTCTGAAGAAAGGTAGGATCGATAACGTGAAACATGAAATACGCGGGATGGATATACTATACTAAACGTATTTGTCGAAGGACAGACAGATAGGTTTCAGTATATAAGTTCGAACGAGAAAGTTATAGGAAATCAATGGTGAAGTAATCGTTTTAAAGACGTCTCTTCTAGAAGATATCTTCTCGAGGATTTCGCTTGATATACCGTTAACGTACGATACTCTTTGCAATTTTTCTAATTGCTCTTAAATCGAAAAAGACGGCAAGTGATTTCTATCTGTGGAACACGAGCATACCGGTTGTTTGCTGTATACCGATACGAAAATCGACGACTTTCTCTCGGTCGAGCATCACGAACATTCGTTCTTTCGTTGTTGGTGATGTACATACGAGCGGCCTAACCCGAGGTGTGAGATTTGCATCGGTGATTACGGATGATCGGTCTCTTCCGGGAAAAGCACACTGCGCGACTTGTGTGTTACCCAACGTATTACATTCGTACACGATCGTACAACGAAACAGAAGATGACCATCCACGTGAGATCGACAATCCACAGGTTTTTGAAATCCTTAAATCGTGTTAGATCGAATTATTATCATTTTTTTACTTATTTAATTCAAAGCGATCCAATTTATTTCACCCATCTTGAAAAATTTGTCTAAATCTCGTCGGCGATAAATCAACACGTTGACTCTGGTCAAACAAATTGTTTATAATTCGTCTGAATAATATAAAGAAAATATTTATAAAATTCTTAACACATCGGTTTTCACGTTTGTTACAGTATTCTAAACGTCACAAAAAGATCTTGAAAAAGGTGAAAATAAAATTGGAAAAATATAGTATCGTTCAACGTTTACTTCTATAGCATTGAACGAGTTAACTTTTGGTAACGATTTTCTTTTGTCCCTTTCCCACTGTTTCTAACCCAAAAAAAGGTAGGTAGTACCACTGGCACAAGAGGCAGTAATATACTAGCCAGAACAGTGGGGATTTCGAATCGTCGGAAGAAAAAAGTTACCGACTCCGAGCCGAGTGTGTTGAGTCACATGGATACGAGTTCGTTCGTTTGTTCGGTGAAAGCTTTTTCCACAAAGCTATTTCGTGATTCATCTAGTTTAATGATTTTCCGTGGCCAGGCGAAATTCCAGCGTGCTGTGGCCGCGAACGAATGCCCCGTAAATTAACAGTATCGCGTATGGGTGAAGTTACAGGACCGATGCGGGCGTTCTTCCATCTATCCATTCGTCGGTCCGTCGGAACGGTCGTATGTCGAAGTTTATTCCATTACGTAGCCTGACGTAACTACCATTTCGCAAGCGCATTTTCAAAACCGTTGCAAATAATCCAAACGACGACCACGATTGTTCTCTCGTAGAAAGATTAATATGCATGATAATGCGTAGGAAGAAGAAGTAAGACTGACGCGTCAAGGACTATGTTCGCCATTATCAAACATGTACCTAAGGAGATATATGATAGGAGGTTTGCTTCGATAAGCTTAAGGAATTTTATCTTAAGATCTTTCTTGGTAATGATTACGTGTATACATAGGTATGTATGTAGAATTTGCCTTTAGTATTCATTATACGAAGAGATTCTTACGGATATTAAAACATTTTTATAAACTTACCGCGCATAGATATTAGAAAATAAGTAGACAATGATTTATAGTTATAAATAGTCTGTATATTTAAATTAATATGATAGAATAACCTTAATTACGTTTACGTTTGTTAAATAAAATTTTTATATTTTATTCGTAAAATCATTTTAGTTTTGTGTATTTTGATGAAAGTTCAGAATTATTTTTTGGAAAATTAAGAACTAAAATAATTTCGGGATAATCTAAATACACAGTAAAGTCAAAATGCATAAAAGTCAAACACGCGTGATGTTAAAAGTGGCCGATACGTTAAATGCATAACGAGCTAGTCGGTTACTCTGAGAACGTAACTAGAAAGAGCCAACTATAGGACAGAGAGGGTCGCAGAACGTTTCTTTCGCATTATTTATAACCTTTCTCGACCTAGAAAATACGGCTCGGACGGTGACTCGCGGTTAAAGGCCATAAACATTCAGCGTTCGCAATTTTTAACACGCTATTCCAGACAGCATATACCTCGTTACGATAAAGGCACTACCAACCTCCCTCTAACGGTAGTGCTTTGTTTGATATGGTTAAAACGTCCACGCCACCTGGGAATAAGAAAAAACAAGGGTTGGAGGGGGGGGGTAGATGAAGTGACGCACTTAAATTCCTACGATCTAATCAAATTAGATCTTAAGAATTTTTTTCAAGATTTCACTTTTTACGATCAAGAAACAGTTAACTTTTTTTTCTCTTTCCCTATACAATTACTTCAGGCATTATGGGATTTTTTGTGTGCCTGTATTTCTTTAAATACTATATTTTATGTTTCCAGACTGTCACGAATCGTTTCTTCCATATTCTCTAATACGTTGTTTCTAACAAGGTTTAATCATTTTTATTTTTTTATTATAATATTTGCAGCAACAAAAAGTGGGCTTGCATTAAAAAATAAAGTTCATTTGCATTTGACGAGTATATCGGTGTATCCACACACAGATATAAGGTAATAGAAATTCAGAACGTATTATGCCATATGATTTCTTCCATCATCATTTTTTTCTCTTTTCATTTACCTAAAATAGAATAATAACCCGTCCCAGTTGCAAGAATCTCTCCCTATATATACTTATATTTTGATCACTATTGTTTTTCTATTCATTTAATTTTGAAACTTCTTGATGTGCAATAGCACTAGCCAAGATTGGATAAACGATTTATCTATCTATGTATCTCTCTTCTTTGATTGATCATGATTTTTATTTTTTACTCGGTAAATCGTAGGCCTGTCGTCGTGATAGGTGACGCATCTCGATTAATAAATGCTAATTATCATGAAGCTGATGCCAACATCAAGCGACGCATCGTCGAGTTTAATGTCCTTTACGTTTGCATAATTAAATGCAACCTTTTCTATCTCTTCCTCTTTTTTCTTTTTACTTCTTGTGCCTACTCTCATCGTGACACCTTTGCAAATTTGCACTTTCTGTATCGTTAGGCTTTTAACGAAAAAATCTAGAATATCATTTTATTATAATCGTAATAGGAGCTTTTACACACACACACACACACACACAGTTAAGTGAATTAAACTTGATCCTTGTTAAACTTTCTCGCGTTTTATGCGTAGTATATCGAAACAACAAAGTATGCAATTTTATTCGCATTTAGTAACACATTAATTATCGCAAGAAAAATTTTCTCATTAACGTTTTTAAATATTGCAAAGGTGAAAATGTATAGTATACCTACGTAGCACGAAAATAGGTCACGTAAATAATAACAGCTTTTAAAATTCGGTCAAAGGATAATCGTTGAAAAGAAAAAAAATAGAAATAGAGACAGAGAGAAAGAGAGAGAGAGAGAGAAAATATTGAAACAAAAAAGAATTTTCAGATTTTAGCACGGTCGGTGGTGGAGATTGGTTCGGCGAAAATAAATGATTTAGAGGGTAGGTTCTAATGAGCGAGGGTGAACGACGAACGAATCAAAACGGAATGGACGTTGAATGAGTGGATTTTCGTTTGTCCGCGAGTACGTCGACGATTCGCTTGCGTTCTCGCATCGACCCTGTCACACGTTTATTTCGAAAACGTTGAATGGTATTGCCGTTCCTAAATGGTGCTATCCTCGTTCGATGTTTATCGATTCGATGGTCGCTCCGGTTTCGACGAACGCCGAAGAATTAACGGCTCTGCCACGCTCACCGCGATATTAATATACGTACGAGTGTAGTCGAACGAGAGAGAACCAGCCAGGTCTCTACGAGAGCAATTAGTACGAGTATTCGATCGATCGTCAACACTTCGTTTTCTAGTTTTCATATCTTTTTTTTTTTCCTACGAGAAAATATTCTTTTCCATGATAAATATAATTCAATCATCAAATTAATATTATAATATTAAATATGATTAAAAAAAAAAAAGAAAACAAAAAAATTATTCGTCATGATTATTTTCACATACATCGATAATATTTAATTATTTTAATTAACAGTTATAACATAACCTGTTTATTCAACTCCCATTTACCATCGGCCATTTGAATAGGGTCTATTATTCGTAGAAACTATACAATTAACGCATGAATACGTGAATATTACATGATACACGCTCCAATGACAATCAATAATAGTCGATACAGTTAGGTATATATAATAGCTTTACATTAACGAATTATTAATTTGTTACTGTACGATTACTCTTTAAAGGAGCCGACGAAATGAAAGATTCGATGTGCAAAAGGGATTCGATTAACCACAAGCGTACTCCAAAAGCGATAGCCAAGAATCGGTAAACAGTTCGTGTATACGATCGCCGGTTTCCAGCGAGCAATTAAATCGGGGGATCTATGAATTTCCTGCGTTCGCGCTTTCGTTCGAGTCCAGCTATTAGACCGACACGGTCGAAGTTGTTATTCGATCGAACGTTCTATTCCGTTGAACTCTCTCTCTCTCTCTCTTTCTCTCTCTCTCTCTTTCTATTACGAATATATAGGAAAACGATCGAACGAGCAATTTAACGAGCTCGCGAGTTTTGGCATAACAACGTGCGTGCCACGAGTCTCGTTAATGCGCGATTAAAGGTAGCCGCACGTTCGGATCTGCTCGCGGCTCTACGTGCGGCAAGCCTCTCCAAAGCATCGGATTTTCTACCTCTCGTGAAATACTATGAAAATAAAATGTCGACATTTTGTGTGCACCGAATACATTAATACTTTTTTCGAACAAATGACGTATTTCTAAATCCGTCCTTTTATCGTTTTTAAAAATGAATACGTATTAATGTATAGCGTGATGTACATTTTCAGTATAAAATTACATTTGTTGTTTAAAAAAATCTTGAAAAAGTATCTATTTAAAAATATACACGCAAATTTATAGTTTATAAGCAAATGTTAGTGTTCGATACGAGAAAGACTGTTATTTTCTGTGTCTCATATATTAAATACATAGCAAAAATTTCTTCGAGACTTATCAATTATCATATTTAGAGTCTTATCATTTTTATGTTCATTCAAACATTGATGGAAATTACCAATTGTTACATAACCGGAATAAATATTGAAAGATAAAGATAATATAAAGGTAATATAAATATAAATAAATAAATAAATTAAAATATATATATAAAAAAAAATAAAAGAATACATACAAATAAATATAAATAAATAAATAATATATAAATTTTCCATCGACTTAGTGGCAGACACGCAGCTGGTCTTACTTCGATGTTCTCTCCTTCGACTGTCGAAAGATAATAATGCTAATTACGAAGAAGAACGTTACTAAGTGAGTCACGATGGGATATTTAAAAGCTTCTATTTCATTTACATGCCGGACCTTCCAGAAATTCGAGTATTCGGTTGGCCCTTGTATAGCCGATAGCACGATTCATTTTTATTCTACTACCAACTTTCCAACATCCTTCCATTTTCTCAGAAACTTCATTTTTTCTCTCTTTTCGTATCTTCCTCTTTTTAATTCTACCGATTGCACGTAGAATTTGCATTTCCGTGATTTATTCTTTCTTTCCTTCTTTTCTTTATTCGGTAGGAACGAACGTTTTCGTATAAATAGATAGTGGAATAGATGGACGAATGGTCGAGGAAAGGGAAAGGGAAAGGGAAAGGAAAAAGAGAAAAGGAATAAGGGTGAGGAATAGCCAAAGAAAATGCATTCTCCAACTGGCAGAACTATTCATCCGATTGAGCAATTCAAACTTTCTCGATACTGCCTCTTTTATTTTCATTCAACCATTTTCGGTTTACCTTATAGCGATCTTTCGTCTTTTTTGTTTCTTCAAATGAGTTAATTAATATCGACAACAATTGTTAGGATCTTACCAAAGGATAGATCTTATTTTTCGCCATCATAACTAAATTAATAATTATTTCTTTTTTTTTCTTTTTTTAACTCGAGTAATGTCAATGATCCTTAACGATAATGAGACTTGCGTCTTTGTAAAAATACTTTCAGTTCGAGAAGCTCAAATTCTTTTTTTTTTTCTTTTTTTTTTTCATTTTTCTCTTCTATATTCTTAAATAATACAATAGAAAAGCACCGCAAGGAAAGAGTATTTCCTTTGTACTTCTTTTAAGAATCTTACAATCGTTGTCCCTTTCCATTAAATGCTCGGCGAACGTTAATGGAATGCTAACGCGAGCGCGCGCCCGCGCGTGCGAGAGTACGAATTTAAATTCAATTTGAATATTAATGATGCAATTATGCATCAAAATCAAGGCCTAACCTTCGCTCCCTCTCTCTCTCTCTCTCTCTCTCTCTCTCTCTCTCACGTTTATTTCTCTAACCAATCGATATTATACCTTGAAAAGAGATTTCACAGAAAATAGATCGTTGGATTTTTACATCTAGAAAAAAGGTTGATCGTAGAAGATGAGAAAGGGAAGTAAAAGAGAAAAAGAGGTAGACTGACAGAAAGAGGGAGAGAGAGAGAGAGAGAGAGAGAGAGAGAGAGAGAGATGGAAGGAAGGGGCCGAAAGATAATGCAGACGCTTGCCGGTGAAATTTCATTTTCGGCCCATCCTCGCATCGAAGAGCGGTCCATCGTAATCGGTTTTCATCCGCAGAGAGAAGTGCTTCGACCATAGCGGAGAATAAAAAGGGCTCCCCTTTCCCTCGTTCTTCTTCACCCTCGTATTCCTCTCTCTCTTTCTCTCTTTTTTCCCTTTTTTCTATTCTTTTTTCTTGATTCTCCTTTCGTACTTACCGCGAACGCAGCACTTTTAACGTCCGACCATTTCGTCAGGAACGCAAAGACGAGGGTTTGAGAGGAGAGGAAGAAAAAAGTAGGGAGAGAGAAGGACAATTGAAGAAAAGTCGAGGCGAATGCTCGTGCCTCCAATTCGTAGCTACCCATAAAGCCCACGAAGACTGGATTCGAGTCGCGAGTCAAGGTATTATATGGACGATACGAACTACTAGCTTGTCTATGGGTTTTTTTCTATACTGGGTGTCTTCAATTTAACGATTTTAACATAGATACCGAACAGTACAATAGAATCATAATAATAGACATTTTTTTGTAGAAATCAATATTTTTATAATTATGATACGAAAGAAGAAAAAACGTAACTCGGTAGAGAGATGTTTTTTTTTTCAATAAAATTTTATTTCAGTTTATTATTTTGTTTAAATAGGTATGTTTTATAAATGATAATTTTTGTTTTGTAAATCAACAATACACCTGGATTGTTATTTACGAACATTTTCTTGCTCATTTTGTTTCATATTATATTGACTACACGTTTGTAGGTAAAATTTGGACCATCAATTTGAGAGCACCCTATATCGTTCCTTTTACTGGGATAAAGGAGTCCTCTTTGCAAGAAAGGAGGGTCGAGAGAGTTCTTAAGATTTCGAAGGAATCATCTTCCATAAGGTGTACGAAATTCGTGCTAACGTTCGCTACTATTTGGCTAATGGACAGATAAAGGTTCGCTTTGGCGGTCATCGACGTTTTTTTGTACTTTTAATGCATGTCATAAGACATTGATAATGTAACGGCTGAATCCTTTCTACCTTTAAGGAATACAAACGTCGTCAACTTCGAAGCTTCTTTTCTCCCTTTCCTTCTTCACTTTTTCGTTAAATTTTTAAAGGTACCACGGTTAGATGCGGACTATAATTTAGATAAAAGTCCGAAAGCCCCTTTTAACGTAACTATTTTTCAAAACGTCGTTCAAGAATTCTTGTTTCGAATTGTACGATTTGTCGAAAAATGTAAATAAATTTTCTTTACAAACAATTAATTCAATAAAATGAATAACTCCATTTATTTTATCAAATTATTCAAATTCTTTTCGATTTTGATTCATCGAATTATTATATTGATGTTCATATTACATATCATTTCATGCAGTAACTATAATAGATAATGATATCATTATGGGAGAAGCACTTCACGGTATAGATTTATCCTCAATTTGATTTCGAGAAAATTCATTTTATCATGTAAATTCATACTTGATAATTATGCTTCACAATGACTATAAATCCTTAACGTATCCACCACATAATCCATCCTATCCGTTGTTTTGATACTGTTGCGATAAAACAACGTTACATCCATTTGATTTCATTTTGACGATTCTCCTAATCTTATCAATCCTTCGTGCTTCTTTCATACGAGCTAAATAAGATATAAAGAGAAATTTTAATAGGATTATATTATTTTATATTTATAACAATATGATGAGAATCATAGAGCATTTTTTTTTTCGAGCATCTAAGTTCTTTACCACATTTTGTTTTATTTTTTTGTTAAAACTCATTTAGTATAAAAGCCAATAAAAAAGTTTTCGAGGGAACAAGGAAATGTAGTGACACAAGTAAAATGAGAAAATTTGGAACAACCTATTCTTTTCTAGTGTGTCCGCCGACTAACCCGATTGAAGTTTCACGTTGTGCACTTTCGGCTTCGCAAATGTTGAGCACCGCAAGTCGATAACACGTATAGGGCGAAAAGCAAACAGGAACGTGCCGGACACACTGTTCCCATAGCAAGCGAGTGAGCGAGTTAGCAAGCGAGCGTTGGTCGACCGTAAACGTACTTGAATCCACGACAAAGTACGATGACCAGCGGCAGCAGGGAGAAGTTCGATCTAAAAGGGAAACGTGCCAGCGTAGCGAGCGAACAGCTTGGTCAGCATGCGCCAGCTTTTCACGCCGTTACTCGGCTTTATTTGCCGACAACGTTGATCAACGATATCTGTCGACAAATGATTGCGAAATCCAAAGGAGGAGACTTTTGCCCTTCCAAAAGAAAATAAAAAAAGAACATAACTTTTGTTATCTTCGAATATGTTTCATCGTGTCGTCATCGAGAAATGAGAATTGCCCGAGTTTACTTTGACTTTAGATCCGTTCTTAAATTTATCGTTTGAAACAAAATTCTATATACAATATTTATTATTTGAAAGGCTTTATCAAAATGATCTTTTCTTCAGCAGCACTCGTTAATAAATTTCAGTCCCTTCCGTTTGACTAGCATGCGTAACAGTACAACGAAGGAGATTATTCGCGTGTATGTGTATACGTAATTAACGAGAGGAAGGCGAAAGTAGGAGTAGGACGACTTCCAGGAGGCCGCGAGGACAAGGACGAGAAGTACACTGAAAGAGAGAGAGAGAGAGAGAGAGAGAGAGAGATATATAGAGAAAGGCCAGTGAGGAGTGCGACAAGGGCGAAGGTGGTGGAAGAAAAGGAAGGAAGAGGGGGAAGAGGGGAGACGCAACGAAGGTAGAAGAGGGCTTCGGCATGGGCATGCACGATGCACGTAGCGAGATAACTGCTTTCGTGGAGCCTGCTATCATGGCACTCTAATTACCAGCCATTATATCCGGCGGACCCCTCTGAATTGTTGCGTTCTCTACCTACACTCGTACTAACCACTCGACCACCGAGACCGGTGTGCCCTGACCGCAGCTTTAAATGCAGAATTAATATACCGGCCAGCACTCATTTTGCTTCGGTGTTGTTACACGTGGTTTTCTCTGGTTGTCCATCACCCTGTCTCTCCTCTCTCTTCTTTCTTCTTCTATCTCCTCTCTTATTTCTTCATTTTATTTTTTTTCTCTTTCTTTCGTTAGTCTTCCCACGCACGCACTCTCTCGAACGTCTCGATTCGCGTACCATCGTTTCATACCACTTCTTCTCCGGATGTTTTTACATTTTATTTTTCTTCTTTTTTCTTTTTTTTTATCTCGCGTTATTCCGCCGCGTTCTTTCGTCTTTGACGAAGATCGAACGTTACTCGAGTGACATCGTTAGTGATATAATATTATCAGTGATTTTTTATTTCTCGTCGTTTTTCAAAATATTCACTTTTTCCTAACTTTCGTGATTTTACATAGCAGAACGAAAGAGAGAAAAAAAGTTCCACTTCGAAAAAGAGTACCTACGTTCGTTTTATATGATAAATACTATACGCGGTACGTGACCGCAGTAACCAAAATCAATGTAAACGATTTCCCTCCGTACGTAGAAACAGATGGCTCCCGCGAATGTTTTGGTTATTTCGTTGTTCTCGAATTCTCGTCGTCGGAAGATTTTTTGACCAAACAGGTCAACCATCGATAAAATTTTTATTCGAGAGAATAACAGAGACAAAAACTGAAAACATCTCGCAGGTCGCGATCGAATGAACGTGTTCTCGAGCGCGCGTTTCATCCACGCGCGAAGAATTGGCACGTGTACGAGCGATTCGTTTCCTCCTGTCATGTGTATCTACCTATGTACTTGTATATGTATGCATATACATATATATATAGATGTACAGGATGGTCAAAGTATTAAATTGGAACGTGTTTGTTCCCTTTGGCTCGACAGCATCCGAATCTAGGAAATCGCACGTTTATTTTTCGTTTTTTTCCTCTCATTCCCGTTCGTCCGCTAGCCACCAGGGAAATTGGTTTTTTCTATTGTACGAGGACGAACTGGCACAAAAATAGTCGGTTACCAGCGATACAGAATTATCTAGATTATGCCAAAGGATTAGAAATGGATAATAGTTAGCATCGCGTCGTTACTACTATTTCATTGATCGTATATTATAAACGCTGTTAAAACTTTAACAATATATCCTAAATATTTGATTAAGTAAGCCACAATTTCGTAATTCAATAATTAAGGACAAAACATATTCTTATAATTTTTCTTTTTTATCAGGAATAAAATAATTACTTACTAGATAATAAAACTCTTGTTTTTTTACTCTAGAAAACGTTTAATTTGTTTAATGCTAATATGAATTAATTATTATTAAAAAGAATTATATAAAAACACGTATTTATTCACATAATACGATTAAACAATTCAAATCTTCAAATGAAAAATCCAAACATTATCAGAGAAACGAAACGATTATTTTATGGCTATATAAAAATGTAAAATTATAAGGTTAATTGATCGAGGTTGGAATTATCTAGACGATCGGACGCTTATGTTCTACCTACGCGGCGTATCTTCATACGCAATATATCTATAGGGCGTATATATTGTGCTTCTCGTATTATACACAGATACTCCCTACTCGATTATAGTCATGTAGGTAGAAAATTCGTAGCCGATAATCTTCAAAGATTAACGGTATTGCCGACGCTCGCGTTTCCTGCCCGACATACATACATACGACTCGCGCAAATCGATTCATTTTCTGGATTAAGAGAGCCAACGGTCGGTATCTTTGGCTGAACAGCCGTAAAGTGGTAGCGGTTTAACAGTATCGATCGGCTAACGGTACCAGCAGCAATTTTAGCGCCGTTGTTTAGCGAGCTACGTCGTACAACCATATTCTGTATATACATATATATATATATGTATAGATAGGCATAGTGATTTATAGCGATTTGCATGATTGTAGAAAATGAGAGAACGCAGGCGGGTGTATCTATACGTATATTTGTGTAAATATACGTGTTTGTGTGAACGACTGTCTATTTGTACATATATTTCTTATATATACGGAGTCTTTCGTAAAATATGTGGTCGAGTTAGGAGACACTCATACAAGTAAAAAATCTTCTCACGTACAAGAGACAATCAGAGACAATCTTTATTAATAATTCATTAATTGTTAATTTCTTAGCAGGTTTTCTTCCATCGTACAAAAATTTACAATCATGTAAACCCATGGTACACCGTAGTATATCTTAGTGTACATCACATAGAGCTTTTTTCCAACATAAAATGAGTTTCGATAAAAATTTAATATAGGCCTTTCTTTCAGAGACTCATTCGATTATTCTTTTAACCATTTTACTGTATTACTGAACGGGCCGTTCCAATATGCAGTTTTATTGTTGTACGTGAGAGACCGATCGTCAGCAACCGAGACTCCTTTTTGAGGCATTTTGTTGCTAATATGTTTACTTTTAAGTGATCTTTATCGAGAAAATTGTGAAATGTTGTCTCTTGTACATGAGAAGATTTTTTGCTTGCATGAGTGTTTTACACTCAACCACTCATTTTAGGTTGTCGAGTTAGACGAAAAGAAAAACCCTGTATATATTATTTATATAAATAGAAAAGAAGAATTATACGAAAATGAGAAGATACGAATGGATTGTGTTGAAGAGAAAATGAGAAAGGAAATGAAAAAAAGAAAGTGAGAAGGAGAAGGAGAAGGAGAGGAGAATGCAATTGTTGTTTTACGCTGAGCAACGAGAACCTACTTGTTGTGTGTAACAGATACGTAGATACTAATATAATTGCAACGTATACTCACCAGACTTTGTGTTGTGTATCTACTCTCATAGAAAGAGCATATATACCTAAGTATATATACAATAGTATCTACATATACATACCTACACATATATTTACATACGTACATATTATATATAGAGAGAAAGAAGTCTTTCTAATCCAATTAAATAGCTAATCAGATGGCAGATAAAAGTAGTTAATTAACGGCGCATTCTTATGCATCTATTTACTTACCGATCTCATTAAATCATATGTAACTATATACGTTCATGTATATACTATATACAAAGTTCCCTGATGTGATGTACTGATCGATAAAGAAAAAAGGAAAAATTCTATTAACATAAACAATCACTTTTTCATTTTTAAAAGTAAATATTATCTAAAACAAAAAAGTTCGCTGAAGATTCTATTACAAAGAGAGAGGAAATGAAACGTAGAAATGCTTTTTAAAAATTTATAGGATTGGATCGAATCGCGAACGATCGACGTACGAAAGAGAGAGAGAGAGAGAGAGAGGGAAAGAGAGAGAGAGCGTTTAGCTATGTTTCTAAGCGAACTAATTATCTTTCCGTAAATGGAATAGAAATGTTGGTAAGCATGCAGTATCTTTCTTTCTCTTTCTAAGTTGCGAACGCAAGCGTAGTTCACGTGTAATTCTAAAGGAGGACGAGACCGAGTACGCGGCACGGCACAAAGTTCATGTGAAAGGGGAACCAATGAGCATGAAACATGCAAGAAATATATAGACGTCCAAAGGATACCAGTAGGTATCGTCTCGAGTTCGAGTGTGTACATAGACAGGAGGCAAGTTGCTTCCAAGTCTTTGTGAAAAATCCAATTAGAAGGGAGCATATAATGTCTTATAAATGAAGTAATTATTAAAGTTTCAAACTAATGGGTTTTTGTATTTTCGAAACTTTATTTTATTTTACATTTGAAAAAAGTAACATGCTCCATTGAGGGATTAAATAATATGAAACTTTAATCAAAATTTTCTATCGTAAATACTGTTTATAGTTTAGGAAGTTACATCACTCTTTAACGCTCGGTAAAAACAAAAAAAACAAGCATTAAAAAGAAATTTATTTTTGACGTTACTTTCGAGTAGTGTCAATTCCCCCTTCATGTTTCATACTTGGTCCACGAGCTTAATTTAGCCTGCGAGCCGAGTTTGAGGTGATAAGTAATATAAAATATCTCATCCTATTCATTATTAATATTTAAATGTTTTTTCTTTTATATAATTTTATATGATCAACAACTTGTTCATTAGTAATTGTTAAAATCTTTTTACCTAGCTCAGATTGGAAAAAGATTTTGTATCATATTATCATTGATATCTTCCTCCGTGTTCCTCTGGTGAATCGAAAGAAGAGTAAAAGGACAACCGAAAGGAGGAGCGTTGGCGAGCGAACAGTTAAAGATCTTTGCGGTACCAAAGGAAAGGATCCAACGAAGGATGCCGCGTGGGTGTCGCTACGAGACGAGCGTATCTTCACGTTCTTGTACTCTCACGTGTGCACATTGCTCGAAAAGAAGATACACGATGTAATAACGCTGTATAAGCCACTGCTTTACAACCCGCTACAATCATTTTTCTTTTAAAAGAGAAACAGAAAAAAGAAGATTCGTAAAAAGTGAAGAAAGAAGAATAGTACTGTTATTATTATTATTATTATTATATTAATATTTAATATCTTCAAAATATCATGGCACTTTTTCTTAACGTCAACACTTCGCAAGATCTCATCGAAGAAGTTCAATTAGTCAAATTTTTTGTTTCTATATAGGCAATCAGATTTTTGCACATTTTATCATACAAATAAATTTTTATTTTACATATTGTCTTGTATCGGTTGGTGTATCCATGTGTGTGGATATCTTGTGCTACGGAAAATACTTTTTCTTCTATATTCTTTCCCACTTCATCTTTATTTCTTTCCTTCGTATACTTCCTTTTTATTTTTTATTTTAGATAGAGATATATAAGATAAATATTATTTCTAGGTCGAATATATATTAAATCAATAGATTCGAATCATGTTAGTTTCAAACTATTTCCATTTCATTTCATCTCTTCAATCTTTAATTAAATTTTTTTTTTTTTTATAGAATAGATCAATTACGTTAATACATTTAAATTTTGTTTAAGGAAATGAAATAAAGTTGAAATCCAGAATAACTGACAATAACTATCAATATTTCATATATCATATTATTTTTCTCGACGATCGATATTAATATTATTACTTCTTTTTTTACTTTTAGTAAAGAAGTAGTAGAAGAAGAAGAGGACGATAAGGGATAAAAAAATGAATCGAGATTCAATTTAATTCGATTTTTCATCGAACCGTACCGGAAAAATCGTCGTCGTTGTGGTCGTCGTGCTCGTCGCCATTCCTCGACGGTATCCTTTGTACGCGGCCCTTCTCTACATGCTGTCGGAGAAGCAAATTTGAATTTCAAATCGACTCACAAAGCGCTACCTATTCGACTACTTATCGCGCGACAATAGTATTTAAGCGTCGTTATACACGAAGCGGACTCAGATTACGCGCAGCAAATTGTTCCACGCTCGCGCCTTATCCGTGTCAACTTGCGCGTTACCGACTCCTATTTATCATACTTTTTGCTTTCGTTTTATTTTTTTCTTAAATTCCCATTTTGCATCCATTAATTTTAAGTATATCAATAATAATAACAACATAATCTCTCTCTTTCTCCATATATTGAAAAAATGATTTTATATTAATATGATATTCGAAATTTAATAACTTAATTGTTCATCATTTTTGAATAAATATCAATGTTGATTTGTCATAAAATAATTAATTTTTTTTCTTCATAGAAAATCACATAATTATTTTAACTTACTAATGGAATATATTTATGTCATACAGTCGATATAAAATAAGAATTTTATTCAAGAGATAATATTATTCGAACAATGTGTGATATGCATTGGAGAATGTTTTCGCGAGGAAGATTTTTTTAACACCCCGATAATTATTATTAAACTCTCGAATGGAATTCGCAAATCGTTACTTTGCAGATTCGCATCGGCACGTTGGTTCAACTTTGTTCGCGTAGGTCGAGTATAAGATACTCAAAGGCTTTGCTAGGAAGGATCGAGGGAGAAACGTGGCATTAACCGCAGCGGGAGACAATCGGCATCGCAAGCCTCATGTATCGTGCCCTTATCTATTTGATCTAGCTGCGTGCGCGATATAGTGCGCCTATAAATACGATCTCTTTCCCTCGGGTCAAGCTTCGTCCTTTTCGCGATACCTTCGCTTCGATCGACTCGATCATTGTAAATACTTCTTGCGTATTATTCACGTTTGCCTAACACAATATAAAGGACGAACAATTTATTTCCACAACTTTATACGAAAGCAAATTATTATTTAGAGAATAGAATAATATTTTCGTTCCCTCTCGTGATTTTTATATAATATAAACGAATTATCTACAATCTTGTGTTATTATATGTTACCTTGATTACCTATAATACATGGAGAGAAAAGTATAATTATATTAATCGAAGAGCATATTTGTTTTTAATAATAATCATAAATAATATAACTTATATTAAACGATTAAAACTAAATAATTATTTATCTAATTTGAAATTTTGTATTATAGTTATAGATATAAAATCTTTGGTTATTATTCCCCTCAATTTTCAACTCTTATATATCTCACGTAGACTGTTAAAACAAGAAGCGATCACTTTATCAAGAACGTGGTTATAAAACAGCATTTAATGTTCATATTACACGTTCCAGTGAAGGATAATTATTACCAAGTCGAGTCGGTAATTAAGGTTAAGTGAAAAGCGTTTATTAAGAGCGGCAACCGTATAAGCGTGTTATATGCATTTTCATAATATATCGTATCACAAAATGAGTAGTACTTAATATTAAATCTTATATACACTTGATCGTTAAAGTATCTTGCTTATTGATCGATAGATCCAACATTTCTAACCAATACCTATCTACGTGACTTCGGATCCGTGACGGAATAACGAAACTTGCGTAGCTTAGACGAGAAGCCTGATTCGAGATGGATGTAATATCTGTACGTGGGCAGACCGACTTACATATTAATGTAATACATAATCACGCAGAGATTGGAGAGGCCGAGCTCGAGCTGCCAAGATGAATGAGCCTTAGAGCTCTCAAAAGGCATGCGGTCGATCCAACATGTCGTAATCCTGACCTCACTCTCCTCGGATTTTACCATTCGACGAGGTTCTAGTCTTTCTCTCTCCCTCCCACCCTCTCTCTCTCTTTCTCTCTCTCACTCCTGTCTTATATCCTCATAACTATACATATACAATTCGTTTAATCTCTTCGGCATACATCGATATCGTTGGTGTGCACACGCGGACGAGCGTTATAATAGTAAATAATACGCCGATCAGAGAAAACCTCGATTGTAGTTAGCCGCTATCAGATCTTGGCTAAGTGCTGGGCAAAAGGAGTGTCTTGGGAAAACGCACGTGGAGTCCTTTCAACGTGTGCGTTCGTATCACGCATTTCTCTATGTCTTTTTCTTTCTCTTTATTTATTTTTGTTCTCTTTCTTTCTTTCTTTCTTTCTTTCCTTCTTTCTTATTCTCTTTGCATTCACGAATCGTCGAAAGACGTATGCTTTTAATGGCACGATAAATTTTAATTATTTCGTATCCCGCAGAGTAATATCGTTTCGAAGAAAGTCGTTGAGAAGAGCACGCTCTTGTACCTTTTGCGATATTATGATACGGAACTTGGTCTATGCGTTTTACATTCTCGTTACAATGCAATTTTGTGATATTTTATGCAGATTTCATTCGATTCGATTTTACGTCCTCTTTCATGTATAATATTTTCGTATAGTGAACGTTAAACGATGAATTATCGGTACGTTAAATTACTATGCTAAAAGTTTTCAACGTTGCAACATCACGTGGCACGTTTCGTTAATCAAGAAACAATATTTTCAAATCTACGATGTGCATCGACTCGAATTTGTCTGAATTTAATTGAAAAACTCTTTGGGTCGTTTGTGCGTATGGAAATTAATAACCACGAAGAGAGAGAGAGAGAAAAAAAGAAACGTCGAGGTATATTTCCAACGAATCACGCGAGTCGTTGATCAGATACGTCAAAATGTTAATAAACTATCATTTTCTTTTCCCAATGATCCCCTCGTAAAAGATCAGAATGTCGACGTTTTTTGTAAAAGTTATAGCACCATTTCCTTTCACATTTTATATCCTAAGAAAGTTGCTAGACGTGTTGACGTCAAAAACTGCCGGCCTTGGCGGCTCGTTTCTCTGAAAAAGATACGAAATGTTTAGAGGACACTTGCACGACCGGTTAGTCAATCTTTATTACTTAGTTTGTTTTTCGAATTGAAAATGAGAATCATCCTTGTTTGCAAAATCGTATCATTTAAATATTATCCTCTTAACGATTACCTTATTTTACGAGTAATGCTTCGAAATAAGTTATTAAACGCCCACGTAGATACTCGTGCATTCTCTTATTCGAAATAATCGTGGAGAAATTTTTCCCTAGGTAAGAAAATAAGGAAAGGTGAAGGATTGAAATTATTTTTGAAGAGTGCATACACATATTCTAAGTCTTAAGATAGGTTGCAAAAATTCTTAACTCCGATTCTAAGGTCGAGTTACGTGCCGATTCGAATGGACTACATATTAGGCAACTGCAACGTGGTATAAATTACGATTGGCCAACGCATACTCGATACGAGCTGTCTTATACGGCGATCCACCGAGAAAGCATACACGTGACGCAAGGTATATACGAGGCTCGCATCTCACAGAGATAAAGTAATCTCCATTGTCTAAAGCGACAATGAATAATTCGTAGGTAGGCGATAACGATGCTTAAAGCCTTCCTCTCTTTTCCTCTTCTACCATTTACTTGCCACTCTCGACTCTTCCTTTTCTTTTCTTTTCTTTTTTATTCTTCTTCGTTTATTCTCCTTTTTCTTTTCCTTTTGATTTTTTTTTTCCGAAAATTCTTCCACCTTTCGAGATTATTAGTGAGATCTGTTTCCTAATCGAAAATAAATGTATTCGATTAAAATATGATAAATATCGTTTTATATCCTGAAACGATGTATTCAAGTAGAAGGGAAGCTTCGTCTGAAATAATACAAATGTGGGAGTACAGGGTTCTTGCAGAACGAAGGATTTAATCCATTTCGGGACAGCACGTATGCCCCGAAGCGT
The DNA here is from genome assembly GCF_001313835.1 of Polistes canadensis. Classification (NCBI taxonomy): domain Eukaryota; kingdom Metazoa; phylum Arthropoda; class Insecta; order Hymenoptera; family Vespidae; genus Polistes; species Polistes canadensis. Next base: position 1,107,639 of record NW_014569556.1, on the reverse strand, counting down.
GGCACGCATGACTGCTCATTGCAATAAAAAAGTTGGACTGTAATCCGGGCAAGCTTGACTCATATGAATTCCACGACCGTCTAATCGATCCCTCTAACAACGTGATACGATAAAAATCTATTTAAAAGTACCGCCGTAACGCTGCTATCGTTGTTATTGAGCTGGGAACACCGAGCACGTAGTTCGCTGCACGAACGATATTTGAGTTATACACGATATGCAGCCAGTGTTACTGCTTTTTTGAAATATTCCTATATCCATTCTCTCTCTCACTCTCTCTTTTTTTCTCTTTCTATTTCTGTCTGTCTCTCTCTCTTTCATACACATACACACGCATATACAAACAATTATACATTTTTCAGTATTCCTCCATGATTAACCCTTCCAGTGGTATGAAGTTGCATGCATGGTGATATCCATGCATGTTAGATAAAAGCATAGCGATAAATAAATTTTCAATAAAACCGGTTGAGAATCTCTCACTAAGCTCTTTTTTTTAATTTCGTTACTATAAATACGATAGATATAATATGATGTTCTTTATAGATAATGATTTATTATTATAATTAAAGTGTATAAAATTATCCTTTCATTAATTTAAGCTAACATATAAGTTAGATGCGGGAGGTAAGTTGAAGGTAACTTGATCGATTTCCTTTACTGACGACACGTTGAAACGGCAGTTTCTATGACACTTCGTTTTCTATGATACTTAAGAAGTTACACGAGCTTGTGACAGAATCTTGGCATTGTGTCAAAGAGCAATCTTAAAAATGACAAGGCTGATGTCATCTCAAAGTCGAAAGGAGACGTGGCAAAAATGGTAAAAATTTTCGAAGTCTTTGATCTAACAACGTCGCATACAAGAAGACGGTGCAAACCATTTTCAAGGAGTTTGAGGTAAACCTATATACCTACAGAGTGTCCCAAAGAAAATAGAAATATTTAAGCAGTTTTAAACTTTCAAACTAAATCTTACCAAATGTTAACAAAAGTCAATATTTGAAGATTTTCACGAAAATAAATTCTCGGTATACAATAAAATATTTTTCACTAAATAAGAAAAATTTAGAATTTATTGACAAATTTCCTTTGCTTTTTATTTCTCTTAAGACATATTGTACATTTAGAAATAGAATTCTTAATCCTGTCTCTTTGAATGCTACGTTAAAGTTTATTTCTCTATGTTTAAACGTTTTCCTCAGATCGAAACAATGTAATCTTCCATCAATTCCATAGAATCGATCGGTCCAAACTATTTCTAAGTTTCCTGTTAGCATTTATTACGGTTCTAGTATTTATTTCACATATACAAGATCTTTTGAAAAAATAACAAAATGAAAGAAACGGAAGAAATAAAGGTGGAAAGAAAATTGTTCGAAAGAGATGTAGCTGAGGCAGGTAGCATACCAGTCGGTAGATCGCGTGTACGTTGATATTAAATGTTGAAGCGCGGTTACACTCATTAATGAGAGTGAGAAGTGTCGGCAAATCCACATATTCCGGTTTAGCTGTCCGCCATTTGATCTCACCGAACGATAATGTGCCACGCTTCGTCAAATTCTAATCATTTGCGATATCTACAAAAGCTGCTTCTCTCTGTGTCAAACGAAAACTATTACCAACGTGTTCGTCAAATAATAAGAATTTATGTTTGTTTATGCACTTTTACGTTTTAACGAACGTTCTGATCGATTGACGATGATGATGATTATCGGTGTTTGAATGATTTATCCTATCGAAAAAAAATTCATCTAGATGCGAAGTGTAATATTATTTATTTTTTAATTTACGATTAAAAAAACATTCGTATATTTAAAATACATATTTTGTTAATTGCAATACTAATGAGATAGCTGTTTTGTTAAATTTTAACAGTACGTATTAAATAAATATATGGTAGCACTGTTACATTCGCTTTTGCTTTTATACTTATGCAATCGTAATCACTGTATATTAATACGGTATTTAAATTTAAGCCTGCGTAGTGGAAATGTAAAAGCATTAATGCTGTACAAGCTGCGATATTAATAACGCAGGAAGAGGCAAATTTCGTGTTGTTATGTCATGTAATTTTGGATGCATGTGAGAGTGGTGACGTTCCATGAATAAATTCGGACCAGAGATTCGTTTTTATTTAATAAAACATGTCGTAAAGCGTGCTCCACACTATTTTACAAATAACCGATAAAGTTATATAAATGACGTTTATTGAAAATTACAGTTGTCGTTTATCAATTTGAGTTTGATATCCAACTAAATGCTTTTTAAATCTTCAAAGTTTATTAACGTCCATGAGTGTTTAATACAAAGTAGAAAGTTTATACAATTTACAAAAATATCCACTGTCAATAAAAGTTCTGTTCACATATCAGGTTTATAGATAGAAGATTAAAATTTCTTCTTTTAATTTATTCCTTTATTTAAAATTAATTCTCTGTATACATATATATATAGCTATCTTTAGATGTCCTGGTTATTGTGACAGTGGAAAAAGTTCAAAAATTTGATAAAATTGTCTTTTCTCGATTTGTTTTATAATAAAAAATTATTTATTTATTATACTATATTTAATTATAATATATAATATATATATAACTATATATTTATTTATATTTTAGTACAATACTTTCTTTCGTTTACACTTTCGTATTTATTGCTTTCTGCAATGTTTACATTTTGTTTTAGGTGGTACGAATTATTTCTTCTCCATTTAGTTTGTTTCTATCAATCGAACTGTGAGGATGGCACAACGGCAGTAGCTGAAGATTATTATCTACATAGAAGATGAGATAGAGGACAGAGCGGAAGCATAAATCTGAAGGTAGTAGATATTTCAATTAAGAATTTTCAAACAAAATTTACTAGGAATCGCAATCATTTTACTTTCATATTTTTCAACTTATTTTAAATAATAAATTGAAAATTATCGCCGGACATTTATACCACTCGTTCGAGTACACGATAATATCGTATAATTAATACGATTTATTTCAATTTGTAAACGCATTCATGACCAACTATTATATGCAAAAACCTGATACATCTCACATAATGCTTATATTTATTAATATTTAAAGTAAAATATTTAACGTACTTGAAAATTTTGTTTATTTCAAAGAAATAAATAAACATTATATGAAATATAATAAATATTATTATAATAATACCATCGTGCAAATTTATATTAAAATAATTATATAAATTATATGCGTGTGTTATAAAATGTGTCTGCTTATGATCGGTTAACAATGTGCGTATGTTAACAAATAGATATTCATATAATTGTCTTGAGAACGAATCAAAGAAGTATTTATCACAGAGAGAAAAAACAATAAACTAAAAAGATTATTTTCTTATGATCTCCAAAGTGTCGTTCGCAAATCGATAAGAGGATCGCTGCAAGTTACACGAAATTTACGATAATCCGGACAAACGACTTTGGGAGCGGTCTCGCGACTACCGCGAAAGCGACGCATGGCAATCGCGATGTTTATTATCGTGAATGGATGAAAGGAAGTCGGACTCAGGATATCTCCGTTGCATCGCGTTAGGCGTGAAACTGTCTGGCAGGTCAAGACCCCATTCCTTATCCCAGGAGTGAGCCGGTGAAATGAATTCTTCGTCCTCCAACACGTGCACGCGAGCTTGTTCGACGGTCCCCGTTTCTTGCTTCTTTTTAACACGTTTCTTACGTATATATGTGTATATGGGGTGTCCTAACAGAAAATACATAGAACATTGTGAAATTGAAAAATATTATATCGATAGAAAATGTTCATCGATTGTATTGATATTTCGATTCACATTTTGACTTTATAAATTTATCGAAATAATTGATATTGTATAATTACATATATAAGTATGCATAAATACTGTTTATAGATGTTTCAGATGTTTAGAACCTGGTTTCTTAATAAGAATGTAATTTATATTAATAATAATAATATATTTTTCCTACGAAAACAATAAGAATGAATTCTAGGATTTATTAGTAAATTCTTTCATCTCCTAACGGAACACCCTATACACGTGTATACATCTATAAGCGGGCAAAAGCTTGTGTTAGCGATCGCGACAGAGTATTTATGGGTTATTAATGTCAAGCTGGGAAAGTCTAATGCATAGCTCTGACCCAGAACCGACAGTAGAATCGGGATAAAGGGATAATTCCTACGACTGCTCCGACACGAATAGCGTTCGTTAGTACCGAGTATGAGATCATCGGCAACGAGATTTCGCTTGTACTTGTGTGTGTATTCGCATGCGCGCATGTGTGTTAAAGCTTGATGACGATGAGAACGATGACTGAGAGGTCACACAGCACACACACACACAAAGTTCCTTTTCTTTGAGAGACTAAGTTATATTTAAACACATATGTGGAAAGATTATTTGATCGTTAATTTTTAAGACGTCTAATGTGTATTTACCTTAAGAATACGATTTATCTATAAAAAGGAAACAAATGTTAAAATTTCTCCGACGGTAGAAATATATTTATTACAATGATACCATTCGCGCCGAAAAAAAAAATATTTAAATGTTTATTACTAAACGCAAACTTTCTTAGAGAATCCATTATATAGTAGACAACGGTGAATTGAACATTTGCAACTTTATCATTTGCTAAAGAAAATTAAGTAGGTAGATGGTAAAGTCTAAACCAAGTTTAGTAAAAATTTGCATGATATTATCTTGAATTATCCATAAAAATGTCAGTTGTAGGGACGGTTCGGTTAACTCTCTTTCTCCTTCTATTCCTTTCTCCCTTCCTCTTAGTTCCATTCCCTTCTCTTTACGACTTTAGTGCAAAAACGATCGTCGGGCAAGGTGTAATAGTCCTCCTATTCGTTCCTACCCACGCAATGGTGAATAACGAAAAATGTCTCGGGCTGTTATTTAGCTCTCGAAGTTACACCGGCCTCGTTTGTTCGTTCGTACTTAATGCAAACTTCAACGACGTAAGAACTTTTCGTGTTAATCTCTCGCTCGGACCCCCGGAGGGATTGTCTTCCATGCTGGAATAACATAAAACTTTCGGTTTTCCCTGGTCTTTCTTCCTCTTTTCCTTTCCTTTCCCTCCCTTCTTTCCCTTTGTCGGTTTCCTTCCTTTCGTTCTTACCCCTCTTGGTCGTGACGTCGTTCAGGACTTTTACTTTTAAATCATTCAGACCGATGCCCGTTACATTATTCAACCACTAAGACCTCGCGATGCGGATTTCTGGCGAATCTAAGGGATCCACTTCTCCTCGTCGTATTTGCACGACCACTTCGCATTTTCGATGTCGATGAGAGGCCGCGAGAATAACGCGTACCTACTCGCTACTGTTAGAGAGTCGTGATAGTGCTCTGTATGTTAGAACTTAAGTTGAAAAAGAAATTCTCTCGATAGTTCTTTGCAGCAAGGATTTCCATGACCCGGTGGCTTATGAAAAGTTCGCTGCTCGGTAAAATAGAACTTGAGTTTCTCTATTTCATTCTTTCTCCTTTTATTTCTCCTTTCATCCTTTTCTTTCATCTTTTTTGCTTTTTGAGAAACGTTATGTGCCGTATGTTACAAGATCTTTCTCTATCCCATTCTTTTTCGTCCTCCGAAGCATTTACTCGATGAGTGAGAAGAGAACTTTTTTAAAGTACTAGGAACCAGATTATATCGGTATAATATATTGAACGTGGAAGAACGTTAAGAAAAGCTAGACGAGCGGTAGGTATATGAATTAAATATGTAAGACCTGCTCCGTGCAACTTTTGCGTAAGAGCGCGCGCACGAAGGATTATCCGTAAAAAAAAAGAATATAAGGAGAAAAAAAAAGTAATCACCGTGCGAGAAAATTTCCACCGCATAAATCTATTTACATTTTTGAACGCATTAAAGCAAATCTCAATGTTACGAAACGTGCTTTTAACAATGGACGCGACGAGCAATGCGTCATCGTCTCAACATGCAATATGTTTACAGTTTACGCGACAAACTATCGGCCTTCCAGCGAGTTTCTTTATAGCTTTCAAAAGTCTTACGCGAGGTAGAAACAACGCATGACATTTAAATACCAATAGTGACATATTCGTCGGATGAGGAAAAGATGAATAAGAAGAAGTCTAAGCTTCTAACTTGAGAGATGGAATAGGATTTGATATCTCATACTGCGTAAATTCTTTACCTATATTTTGTCATCTTGACGTACATCGTTTCTTTATCCTTCTCCCATATTTTCATTTCACACTATTATCATTACTTTTATTATATTGTTTTATTATTATTTTCTATTAACAATATATCTTGTGATCAAAAAGTACCTGAAATTTCTCATTTAAACGAACCTCACTTGAGATATTATCGAAATCATTTTCTTTCTATGATAAGTTGGTACATCTTTCTCCAAAAGGAAAAGTTGTCTCAAGTTGTTGACTCCAAAAGGAAAGTAGAAAAACGTAAGAGGTAATATTGGATAAGCGTGACAAGTGACTTGAACCCGTAAAAAGACACAATATTTAAATATTTTTATTAATATTATTTTTACGTTGTCTTTTCTCTCTCTTCTCTAGTATATATTATTTATATTTAGTCAAAATTCACTAAATGACTTATGTAGCCTACGTGTCTTCAAATTTCCTTTATAAATCCAATTTACTAGCCATTATTCCATAAAAAGTATCAATAGTAGTGCGTGTAACAAAAAGCATACTTTTCTCAAAGCAAATTTTTCCCATTAAAAAGTTGTTTGGCGAGTAATAACTCACAATCAGACATTAGATTAACATAAATGTTAGTTAGTGATTTTTGACTAAACATAGACGATATTCTTTTATTGATGCATACAGTTTTATTTTTATCGTTCATATCCAGGCGTCTCTTTAAATATAGAAATGTTATTTCATAAGTCTCCAAAGATAAAAGATTCTTTATTCTATAAGAAAGAAACTCGAATATAAATCGTACTATTCTATCTTTGCCAAGTAGTGCTGATTTAACCTTCTAGTCTACAATTTGGAAATGCAATGTGGTAAGAATATCTCGTACTCTTTTAACAATGTCACAGCTTGCATTTATAAGCGCAAGACCGTATTAGACCAACTGACTGTGAGTCTGTAATGGTTGAAACACCTTGCACGAATATATATATATATATATATAACTATATATTCAGTTCCTTTCTCTCTTTCTCTTTCTCTCTCTCACGGATAATTCCAAGAACGGCTTTGAGTTACCTCGGAGCGGCACCGAGTGAGCTACTAATTAAATCGAGGCGTATCGTTAATTATGGACGACAGGGAGAAAGATACAAGGGCTGAACAAAGGAAGTTCTTAGACGGGAAAATAGGTCGATCTAATGTCGTCATGAAACAATAAGGGTATTATACGGTAGTTACGTGCGCTCAACTGAAATCGAGACACGGAACGAATGCGACAAAGTGACAAATTGTACGAGTCGAAGTTGTACAAATTTTCAAGATAGTATCATTTCAATCGAGACAGATTAGAGAGAGAAAGAGAGAGAGAGAGAGAGGAGGAGGAAGATCGATAAACGTTTTGATAAAGTTAATCACGCGAGAAGGAGAGACAAAATTCTTGATCGGTTAAACTCGTTTAAAGTTAGTTTCATTTAATTTCTATAACAAAGTCGGAGGAGGTAAAAAAAAAAGAAAAAAGAAAAAAGACAAAAGGAAAGACAAAGCATATTTAACGCACGTTAACGCTCTTGCATCTTACCTTTACCGGAAAATGCCCGCCAGTCGCGTTTATCTACTTTGATTCACGGCCACTTAAAGCGCGTTTCCTTTTATAGAGAACGATACCAAAGCAAGGAGGACTCTTTTTCTCTCTGTCTGTCCTTCCTTCTTTCTTTCTTTCTTTCTTTCTTTCTTTCTTTCTCTTTCTCCCACTCGTAAGAACCAGTACAATGTCTCCGGCACGGCTGGTGCCTTCTTTTCCCTGCGTTCACCATAACTCACCAGCCACCAGGGAGAAAAGGAACGACGTGGAGGTAAGGAAAGAAGGGCGAGAGGAAAGGAAGGAAGGGTGAGAAAAAGGCGAGAAGAAGAAGAAGAAGAGCGAGTTCGCATATATACGCGAACGCGTGCCCTTTTTCCAAAGTGATTTATTCCTTTGCTACGGCTACGAGAACGTTTCTACTGTGGCATATTCGAACTTCGTCATTTTTACTCGGAACTAATCTGAAGAAGTTCGCGCGAGCATTTAACGTTCCCTAAGACGTTATTAATCACTCGCAAGCACATCGCCAACGGCTCTGAGGGCCGACGGAGCGGAAAGAAGGGCTGTTTAGCATGGGCTTCCACCACTCGTTTTTACCCCGGGGCGACCGCGAAATAATGCACTTCGTTTCTCTTCGACCACTCTGCGCTGCTTTCATTGAAAATAATTAAAACCGTCTTCAAGAGGAAGGAAGCAAGCAAGCAAGCGAGCGAGCCAACGAACGAGCTCGAAACTTTCAAAGAATTTCTACTTAGATTGTTCCTCTTTTACATATACTTACTTTTACCACAGCTGCTTTACTATTACGCTTCAGATTTATTCTCAGTTAAATCATTTTTATATTCCTTTATAGTAACGTCATAATCATGTTAAATAACGCGTTCAAATAATAAAAATATGTTATTGTCAGATAACTGACAATATTATTTCAATCTTATATATATATATATATATATATATAT
>NW_014569556.1:1035769-1098939 GCF_001313835.1 Polistes canadensis | reverse complement strand
CTGAATATATAGTTATATATATATATATATATATATCTTTGTTACCTTTTTTTTTGTTTTATTTAAAATAAATAGCAATAGAAAGTTTGAAGTTAGATTTTCGGATAAGCTTTAAAAGGACGAGCCGATAACGCTATTTTCTTCGATTTTCAAGAGTTTGTCGAGTCTCGAGAAAGTTCATTTTTACGATCGAGTGGGAAGGGTAGAAAAAGTTAAACGGTGTTTAAAGATAGAAATCGTGGTTTGGCCGAAGATTCTTGGAAGAAAGAGTTAGAGGAAAAGCAACTGTTTCAATGGTGTTCGCCATTGACTGCATAGAGAACGTAAAAGTAGTAAAAGAAGTAGTAAAACTAGGAAAGAGCCGAGAGCGAACGGCTTTGGTGTCCTTTTTCCACGTTCTGCAGTTACTTGCTTCTGTTTCTACTTCTATGCGAGACAAAAATACCCTTTTTGCGCGTCGAAGGAAGATAAAAAGAAAAATTCACCGGTACCAAACCTCGAAAGAGACGATGAATAACGCAAGAGTACTGAGTGCGAAATAGTTAGAAAAACGTTGGTACTTGACATTTTTCTAAGATCTTATTTTTCCTTCTTTTTTTCAAAATGTTTTACATTTTTAGCTTTTTATATAAAGCATTAAACATTCGCGTAGATTTTTTTATTCGTGTTTTCTTAAAAAACATAAATGTGATCGCTTCTTAATTATTTATATTATAACAAAGAAAAAACTTTCCAATCGAATATATTCTTACGATATTAAAAGAAAATGTTTAGCGAAAGTTACTAACTTTCAATGTTGCCTAACGTGGAGGAAAGATTTTTTTTACTTTAGCATTTTCAAGGTATAAGTTCGATGAGTGGATTGCAGAAGAACGTAAAGGAAAACTTACAACGACGCTTTGACAGAAATAGGGGATGAGAAAGAGAGAGAGAGAGAGAGAGAGAGAGAGAGAGAGAGGAAAAGAAAATGCAGAAAGTGGTCGAGACGAAGCGCTAACACGGTTATTCCCCGCGATAAATAGAATCGAAGGAACTTTCTCGTAAGATGGAGAAAATCAAGTCTGTCGGCTTGCTCCCGAGCTATCGAGTTCTCCAACGTCGAGAGATATCTTCCTTGTACTACCGACTATAAGCATAGGTCACAGAGGGTTATCGCATAATCTCCGAGCAATTCCGACGGTTTTCACAGTGCTTCGCTCTTAAACCATAGAACGATTCATCGCTGTTAACTTTTCTATTCTATGAATAACTTTCACCAACCATAGATGGAACGAGACGATCGCGACGTAGAAAAGATGAATCACATTGGAACCATTTGTAAAAAAGAAAAAAGAAAAAAAAAATACCTTCCGACTTTCACTCGTTATTGTTCCAAAAAAAGAAAGGGAGGCTCCGATTTCCGTAATGATCTATCTCATTGTTAGATGCTTATGAAAACAGATTCAAGTGGAAATTCGAGTTTCTATATGAGAAATATGATATTAATTAAGAAAGTATTTGTACTTTATTTAGCTCGTATTTCTTCAACATTTATCTCGATATTTCCTCGACGATTTCTTATTAGTTATCAAGTTACACATCAAAATATCGCGAAATTGTAATTACACATTGTTCATTAATTAAAAGAAGACAAAAAATTACAACATAGATTTTCGTATGAAAGTTTAAGCAGTAAGTCACGAAATGCGGATATTAAGGTAGAATAATGATTCTCGTGCGTTTATCCGTCAGACTCGATAACATTATCTTGTTACTCTATGGTATAGTAGTTGTGCGTGCGAGAGCCCATCTTAAATCTAAAAGATCACCCTAACGAATTTCCTGTCTTTCGGAAACATCATCGTAAATCACTCTAGGAGGCGTATCTTCTAGGAGGAGTTCTTCTAATGCTTATAGTCCTGCGATTCCTTTTTAACGACTTCGCGTCTTAGGTGTATACAATCGTTTACGTATAGTCATTGAGAAAACCCTTAAAAAAAGACGTACTTCTATTTCCGGGATAGATGAGTTTCTTCAACGTAGGGGAAAACGTACAGAAAGAGGAGATAAATTCACCAAAGGTTCTAATACAATCGGTTAGTTCGATTCCAGAAAGTTACGAGTTTTCTATCGATTTTTCGATTAAATACCGCTACAACACGCTACTTTTATTGTTACAAATTATATAACAACAATTGCAATATTTACGAAAAAATATTAATATATCTAATAATAAGAAAAAAGATGGTTACAACAATTAAGAGATCATTTTAATTCAATGCTTATGATCGTTGAAAAAAATTTGTTTGTAGTTCGAATAAAGGAATAAACGACGCGAGTGTTGACTCGTTTCACGGATTAGGTCCAACGACGTACGCATTACAGAAAACTCTAAACAGGCGTGAACGCATATATTGTATATATATATGCATGTATGTATGTATGCAGCATGTATTTGTCATTATTCCAACGTCGCTGGTTGTGTCGTACATTTTAAATAATGTGCGAGACGTGCCGTGCATCGTACAGTACTGGACCGCCATCATCGCTGGACAAAATTGCAATTGGAATTTTCACGCGCGACCGTAACGCCGGCCAATAAATTACAATTGTTCGTCGGACATAATTCCCATCGCATTAATAAATACCGGATGGTCTCATATACACGGCCTAACATAGCACGGTATCTACATATCCTATCCTCTTCCCTACCATCATCACCAAAAATCCGTTTAACTATTAAAATCTAAAAGCGGTTGGCACTGGCAAATATCGTTGATTACATATGTATTTATAAAGGGGAAACATCGTGGCATCATATATACAGTCTTGTCGTACGTTAACGAAAGCGTATTGATTTAAAGCAAACTACGTTTGAAGTTTTCCTAAGAACTTAACATTGTAAAGAACATTGATGACACAATTTTAAACTGAGAATATAATTTTTCTCAATTTTTATATTCGATGTTGATCTTTAATTAAAATCAGTTTACAAAATATTCACTGTAAGATTTTCTGCATAATAGATTTTTTATCTTGTTTATTGTTATTATATATTGCAAAATGGGAAAAGTATTTTGTTAAAGAAAATCATCTATCAAACAGATCGATAGCACTTGATGTTTATCGTGACTCGTTTCCAAAGTACTTTCGTGAACAAAGTCTAAAATTCGTTATTGTCACAGTTTCGTAGAGTGGTCATCAAAGATTTATAAATCATAAAATTCGTGAAAGGAAGAAACGCAGATTTATCGATCAAAACGATAGCGTTCAATGTTATTTAATGCGCGTGGGATATTCGCGAACAAAAAAAAATAGGAAAAAAGTCGACTTTTAACCTCCTGTGAATATCATAAATGTTGAATCATTGGATTTCCCTTCGGTCTTGTATTGAACTCGTTTCACCAGTTGAAAGCTCTATTACGCTATTTCACATTATACTTTTTATGCGGTTTTCGTATGATTTTTCTTATCAAATACAAATATTTATTCTATTTTCATATATTTATATATATACATACATTATTTTTAGTAAACGGCACAACGTTTCATCTCGTTGAAAAAAAAATTAGTTTCCACTTGATCATTAAAGTTAAGCAACAGTGTTTTAGTATTTGAAAAATGACGTTTTCAGTACATCGTGCGCTATTAAATTCAGAAAAGTTATCAAGGCTGTGAAAAGGTGTCGTTAAAGTATCTCAACCCCTTAAAGGGGACGGTAATAAGGATATACACATTCCTTTTCAAAGATTCTCGAAAGCATAATTCGAATTTATTTGTCAATTACAAATATTTGTCAAAATACAAATGTAAATATTCGTTTGCGAGGAAAATATATAAAAGAATTTATAAATGATTCGAACAACAAAGTTTTATTTTCAAGATCTCGATGATTCTTTTAATACGTTTTTTTTTTCCATAGATAAAAACGAGCGTACGTTATAGCTAAGTTAAACGAGAAAAAACTCGAGAGTACCGACCTGAGAATATCTTTGAGAATCTTCAAGTTGAACTTGCTCGATCTTACATGAGAAGACAAAAGAATTTTTTAATTAAACAAGAGCACCAATTTATTACGATGCCAGTTATTTCTTGACGATGGAGAGAATTCAGTAAAAAAAAAAGAAAGAAGAAGAAGAAGAAGAAAAAATAGAAAAAATAAGAAAAAGAAAAATATATAATGAAAGAGAATACACTGAACTCATTTATCATTATTGCTATTAATTGTCGGAAAATTAATTTTGCAATTATGAGTATTAAGAGTGTAAGAGGTAGAGCAGCATGTTGCCTATGATCCTTGGATTGACTAATGTACTATACATACTATTCTCACATTCTATCTCTTTCTTTTCTTCTATATAGTCAACACGAAATCCCAAAGGAGGAAGGAAAGTATTTGACATTGGCCCTCGTTAGCTGTGATCGTAGCCATTTACGTAAATCGCCATGAGAATTTCACCGAGTTTGCACCATCTCTCAGCTCTTGCGTAGCTCTTCTTCCCACCTACCTACCTACCTACCTACCTACCTACCTACCTACCTACCTACTTCCTTGATTCCTTCCATCTTTCCTTCCTCTTCTCACAGAGAGACACTGAAAGAGGGTAAACGCACGCGAGATTACGGTCTCTCGTAAATTTATTCTATTAATTAAGTTTCCGTTTCGGCGTTTGACCGTATGCTACTTGAGACGACAGAAATGGTCACTCGAGAAGAATAGGTTGGTAGGAAGGGTTGGTCCTTTTGGGATTTCTCTGACACGAACCAATGACCGACTCGAGAATAACTCGCCGTTGACCTTCTTACGCTTTCCTCTCATAATTATTCAACAAAACGACAATGTGTGTAATCGCTTTTAAGTATTCTTCGTTAACTTTGATTATCAAATATTTACTTACGTTTGAATTACATTTTTATCTCTTCAATATTTCCAATCGTTCCCTTTTATTTATAATTTTTATCATTATCTCTTATTATTCTTATTATTTTAAAATAATCTTGAAATATAAATGACATAATATATCTCTTGATAAAATTAATTTAATACGCGTTATTTCATATTACATTCTTAATTTTAAACGAACTTTCGTTAACTAAGGGATACGAGAAAACGAGCGAACAAGAGGCATTACTCGAGCGAACGTAAAATTTGCCACGTTTTCCCGTAATGAAACAGCTAGAGTTTGAGTAAGTAAAAATATGACACGACCCACGCTCGTAAGTGAGGCCGAAGTTAGGTCGACGAACGTCCATGTATCGACTTCAGCTCGGCCAGCTCGACTAGCTAGCTTACGCGATGTTCATTAGTTAGCTTCACTCATAAAAGCGAAACGACTTGACATTTAACAAGGAATCGATGAAAAGATTAAGTCCACGTGTATCGCTTGAAAGACCTAACTGGATTCTTATTCTTCTTTTATTTTAATATAAATCTCATAAAAATCAAAGGAACAATTAATGATATCTGAAATTAATTCCGAAAACTTATTATTGAATTAAAAGAATAACTGTATTTATATAAAATCTGTTTGTTTTTTTCTTTCTTTTTAATAACATTCAAAAGTTCATTTTATAAATCTACATTCATGAAATTATTTTCAAAATGAATACTCGCTGACCCAGTTATATCAGGACACAAGACTTAATATAAAATTATCCGTTAATAATTCTTAATTTAATTAAATTAAATTAAAACTCTTCAGAGAAAGGTCATTTTATTATTCATCCTATTGTTCTCCAAAATAAAAAAAAAGATCTAGGAATGTTTACTTATATAATGCTGACAGTACTATAGGTGCCATTTTACAGACGATGCTCTTTAAGCCCCAGACGTTTTTCATTTTCAAAAACGAGCTAGAGGCCACGCATGAGATACTTTTGAAGGAGTTTGCGTCTTTTCCAATGACCTTCTCTTCGTCCTCGTCGTCGTCGTCGTCATCACCTCTTACATCCTTTACCTCTTCTTCGTCTATAAATAAAGGGAGGCGAACTAAGTGCAGAACCCGTAGGTTGTCGTCAGAGTCATTAAGGGTAGTGCTTTGGTTTCCCTTCCAAGTACGTAGACGTTCCTCCCTCTTACCCTCCCCCTTTGCCTTTCTGTCGCTTTGTCTATTGCTTGCGCGCGCACATCTATCTACGAAAACGCATCGGTAGGTGCAGATATATAGTTCAGAGAAATAAAAAGAAGAACTAAGATCAGAAGGAAGAGTTTATGTCACCCTGTCGATGCGAAAGGTCGAAAATTAACTCGCATCGGCGTAGAAACTTATTTGGTGAATAATATTAAAAGAAATTGTCTATTCTTAAAAAAGGATTGTTTTTTTTTTTTTTTTTTTTAAAAAAAGGATATATTACTCTGGTCATAAAACAAGGATACTTTATGGAACGACGTGTTTAAAAAGCTACGAAGAACATGAAAAAAGATAATGTGCTGTTTCCGACGTGATAATAGAGGTCTTTGTACTTTTAGCCGAGCTCATAAAATTTGACTCCTGAAAAGAGAAGGAGAAGAAGAAGAAGAAGAAGAAGAAGAAGAATGAAAGACTGTCGTTACCGGTTTTTCGGTACGAGTTACAAAGGAACGTTACGAGTTATAGCTTAATGCGTGATATCTAATGAAACTCCTTTTCTCAACGTAATCCGCGGAAACGATGGTAGGTTTTGGATATGACTACGCCAATGTCGTGGCTCGCCGCTGTACTTACCACGGCAAGGAGAAACATTAGCAAGAACTCGAAATATACGTCGAGTAGTATTATTCGGCACGCCTTTTGTATATTTACTCCGTAGACGGTTCTGTGCACTCACCGCAAACGGTTGTTGCTCTAACGTTGGGATATCCAAATATTCGAATATTTTAACCGCAAAGTTATTAACTATTTTATAATAGCACGAATAAATATAATTAAACGACGAATAAATTGAAATACGAAGTATTGTAGATATATCTCCTTTCTGCTTCGAGAAATATAATATATAGGCATAAATAATACCAGACATGTGTAAATATTCATTTAATTTAGAAAATTCGCACAAAAAGGTTTATTTCTCTCATAATGCATCTTAATTTCTACTTACGTAGATCTTTGATAACTCGTTCCCTCATTCGCGAGTTGCTCTCTGACTCTCTGTCACTCATTGTGCCTCCTGTCGCGCAAACGTTCGTTTCACCTCCGACGACAAGTTTTACCCCTTTGTTTGCTCATTACCTACGATTCTCTCACTCTTCCATACACATATATAGGTATATAAAGAAAGAGAGATAAAGAAAGACACACACACACATACGCACTCATAGAACGATAAACTTTTCGACGAATTACTACAGCCGACGCAACATGGTTCCATTTGCGGTGCGCGGTATTCATGTGAAATTACATCATTTTCGCAGTACGCGCTCCATCAACCGCAGTCGTTAGCATCGTAATGATAAAAAGCCCAGCACCGACATCGACGTCGATTCCTTGAGAGAATCACGGATTACCTTCTAAGGAGAACGCATAGAATAATCTCCCTTCTTGTTACCTACCGACAATTTCTCTCCTATTATGCGGAAGAAGATCCGTTATTAATATGCTTTCTACAAGTCTGCGTTGTTAGACTACTATTACAAACTACAACCATTACTACTATTATTAGTAAGTGAATTTCTATGGTTTTTTTTTCTTTTTATTAGAATAAAAGCATGAACGAAGTTCAACATTAATTTTATTTTTTTTTTTCAACCTGCTAACTGTCTAGCCAGTCGAAAAATCGTAATAGAAAGTCGTTGTAGGTGGTTGTGGCTTTGAAGACACAGTCTTTCCTCGAGAGAATGAACGAATGAAAAAAAATGATCAAAAAAGGTTAGGATGGGAAAGAAGCAGCGAGGTCAGTAAAAATGGAAACGTTCTCGCGAAGAGAAAAATGAGAAAAGCTAAAGTTTTTCTCGAACCTCGAAGGATGTCGGTGTCCCTCTTCTACGTGTAAGACGATCCTGGAACAGCCGTACGTCTCCTCTGTGTCCGCTATGTCCGTTAATAGACCTTGCGTCCCACTTTTTCTCACCGATCTTTCCTTTTTTTTTTCTTTTTACACCCTTTTCTCGCTTTCTCTCACTCCTTTTTAGATTCACCGCAGCGACGATGGATAACCCGGTCCTTAACAGCCGTTTAATTTGTGTCTGACTCATAGTTTTTGTACCGAAAGTGGTTTTTCTTTTCTTTCGAAAAGACTATTTTCTACAAGATAATTACGAACAGAGTAAATCGTTCGATGAAGATATTCAATTTGTTATCATACGTTTGAGTTAAGAATTAAAGAAATATATCGACGGATATTTATTATTATTATTATTATTATTATTATTATTATTATTGAGATTAGAATTATAAATTTTATTCACGTAAGCTCAAATCATTTGTTGGCAGTAAAACGAACTTAACCAGGTGGAAAGGACCTTCTCGTGACATCTCGGTTTACACGACACTTCCTAATTTCTAGACATTACCTGGAAGATCTCATTTCCTAGCCTGTCATTCATTCCACTTGAGAAAGGAAGGAAGAAACCTTCAACCCATAACGCAGACGATCACGGATCCTTTCGTGAAAATGTTTAAAACCATGACGTTCCCTGACAGTTACCGAAAATTTCATTCCACGGATTTTGGAAGAGAATCGAAAAGCGATTATAATAGAAACGTACGAACATATTTTACGGAATATTTAACATCTCTATATGTTACTTTCTTTATTTCCCATCTTTCGTTCTTTCTATCTATTTCTCCTCCCATGTCATGGGAAAAGTATAGACTCCTGTCCCTTTTTACAGGAGGGGTGAGGAAGTACCTACTGCGTCATAAGCTCTTAATGCCACATTACAAATTCACGTGGGATTTTTCAGCGCTTTCGCTCAGCTTTTTCTACCTTTTTTCTCCCTCACTTTGTAGGATTAAGAAAGATTGCGGAGACGGAGTCTCGTATAACGCGAGCACGCTTCTTTTGCGTATCTCGTTAAGTTATTTATTAACGTTAGCCCGAAGGTCGTTCGTTCGCTATTAAGCAAAAAATATATAACGAGTTTATGTCCGCGTTCGGATAAATGTACCGAGGAGATAACAAATGCTAGAAACTAATGGCAAAGAAGGTAACTTTCAAATTCGACGTTTAATTATGACATGTATTAAATTCGATAAAAAGTATGGATATTTTCTCGAAACGTAAGTAAAAGTTGATTTGAAAATATTTTCCAATCAATTTTTACATATCCGATATATATATTTATTTTAATAAATGAAAACAATTCTTATTCGAGAAGAAAAACATATTCGCAAATGTGTTTTCCGTTCACGTAGATATCTTCTTCTTCTTCTTTAGATCCGGAATCTCTTACCTATCGGATTAGGTTTGTTATTTGAAGTAAATATAATAAGTCCGTAGTGATTTTCCTTTTCTCGGTAAAGAAAGCTAGTTAGATCGGAAGAGGCTAACGGTTAATATACCGGCATTGCGTGTACGGAGGAACAATGCGATCTTTAATGCCAGTGTAGAATTTGAAATTTGAAATGCAACCGGTTCGGTGGAATCTTAGATATGCTGGACACGTAACGAACGGTAAGGGTTGCTTGGGAAGGGTTGAGGAGGGTTATACAGGGCTTACTGAGTATATTGCGAATATGTACGGTCTACGTCGAATCGCGATCTGCGGATACGTACTACATATAATCCGCATAACCTCTAACGTCGATCGTGGCTTATGATATTACGTAGACCTCATTATACGACATCGTATGCCGATCTATTTCGTGAATTTATGCGTTAATTCTACGAATAGGCACATCTACGTTAATGTAAAACGACTATACCTACTTAGCGTAGCAAACCCTGACGTAACCCTGTCGAGAATTGTGTAAGGAGTAAATTGTTACATCGTTATATTTTTCTTAGCTTTTCATAACTCCCTGGGCCGTTATCTTTCTCATTCTCGCGTTAAAAAGCGAGTGCTGTTTATTAATTGATCATTTAATGCGTTCTCTTGCTAAAGTTAATGTCCCAAGATTTTATTCGATTTTAGACAACCTCGAATATCCCGCTTAATTAATTATATCTTTCAATCAAGATTTCTATTAAATACTTACAAGATTTTCATTTTTGAAAATACTCAGTATGAAATAATGAAATTATGTCAAAGTATTTCACATTTTTACGGTAACAACATTGTCGAGTTAATTTAAGAAAAAGATTTGAATTTTTGTCCATCAATAAGGGTGATCTCTAAATGATGTGAAACGTTTAGAAAAACGTCAGTTAACTTCAGCATGATGAGTAGGGAGCGAAAGTGATTAATGATGATGCGCACACTACCGGATCTCACGATCTTGAATTCACGCATTCACATTATAAAAGTGTGTTCTAGACGAACTACCATTTGTTTTTTCTTTTTTCCTATATAAGTGTACAATGGTAACAGTGGTCGATACAATCAACATGGTGATATTTATTTAAATTTGTCGTTTATATAAAATCATGATCTTATAATGTCGTTTAGGATGCATTAAGAAAGACGATAGCAGTAAGTTCGTGGAAGGTAGCATCGATTTTAATCGCACAGTGTACGAACGAAATGCATATTCATTCGTCGACGATTCGATGGTGCGGGTCGTCGCCTCGAGAAGCCGACCGACGAGCAACCCTCGAATTTTGGACTGGCACCATTCGTGGGAATTGGAATGCATAACTCGTTGAAATTAATGGTCGCATTGACGCTTCTCACCTGATAGAATGAAAAATAAAATTGAATCGTTGCAAATCTAATTTTCTTTTTTAATATATGCGATTTTTAATATTTTCTTTCCAAATAATTCTTTCATAATAATACAATTATAAATTATTTAGTTAATTATTTCTTTATATTATATAAGTTATTAAACATAGGCAATTTATTATTCTATACTTTTTATAACAATAGGGATTGTTATCTTTCAAAGAAATATTGAGACTGACATTATATAAACCCATGCTTTATTATTATTATTATTTGTTTGCAAAATAGATCCAAACAGTAAGAAGAGATTTGATTTCTTTCACGTCGGCTTTATCGAACCGAATTCTATCGAAAGTGATCTTGTTTTTTTGTCTATGGATAGGTAACGTCGAGATTATCGTTATCGTTTATGAGCCTATTTTTATAGAGAGTAAGAAAAAGAGAAAGACAATGCTAGTAGTTTCATTGAAAACATGATTCGGTCGATAACGCCGATGCTCAGTTTAACTTTGCACTGCGAAAAGTTATAGAGTCAAAGGTACCTACTTGAGCTTCTCTTGGGAAACAGCAAGAAGGATGGTACACGTCCGTCTAAAATTTACGAACAATATAAATCAATTTTCCTTTT
Source organism: Polistes canadensis (assembly GCF_001313835.1). NCBI lineage: Eukaryota > Metazoa > Arthropoda > Insecta > Hymenoptera > Vespidae > Polistes > Polistes canadensis. Next base: position 1,087,591 of record NW_014569556.1, on the reverse strand, counting down.
ATCGTTACAAAGTGAAAGGAGGCTATCCCGAAGTGAGTTAGCTTTGGCGAAATGGAAAAGGTAACTTTGTTCAGCGAAAAATTTATTTGTGAAGAGCTGATTTTGAACTTGGCACATCTCGGATTCTCGTGATTTTCCACTATCTCGAATCTCGTACTCTCTCTTAAATTATTATAAATCTCTCTTCTTGCTAAAAAAAAAAAAAATAATAGAAATTTATCTGCAAAAATAAAAACGTTGAAAGAGGAAGAAACGTTATTAATATCTTTAATTAAATTTCACAGATGAAAGAATTCATGAAGTAATTATTATACAAACGATAACGATTTGAGAATTTATATTGGAAAAAGGTATTCATAAATTGACAAATTAAAATTTTATACATTCTTTTACAAACGTATTATTATTTTTTTAATATATTCCTAGTATACAAAGATTACAAGCGAGTAAGAAATAGTTCATACAATAACAATAGAAATTGTTAAAACAAAAATCGTGGTAAAAACAAGAGAGAAACGATAAACTGAATTTCTGGATTATCCTTTCGAATTCCTCATTATATTTAGGTAAAGGCAACGATCTCTTTTTGTAGTATCTATTCTTTCTTCGGTCGTTCGTTCGTTCGTTCTACTGGTTGATCTAATAGAAAGACAGATAAAGAGATAGAGAAATTAAATTCTCTCGAAAAAGAAACGTTTACTAAAGATATTCGTTTCGAACATTCTTAACATCGTATTCGGCAATCGATAAAACTATGTTCTTAGGTTCGTACGGCAGCCAGCTTTACTTCTTGGGTCTTATCGATCAAGGTCGTTCGAGATCTGAGCGAAAATGTCGGAGATATATGGAAGAGTAAAGTGGATGAAAAAGAGAAAGAAGAGAACGAAGCTTCGTGCGATGTACGTCGATTTAAATGCAAGTTCAATGAGCCGAGGAGGAAGACTTCAGGTAAAAAAAAAGGTACGGAAGGGATGAGAGAAAAAGATAGAGATAGATTGAAAGAATGAGAAAAAGAGATAGAGAGAGAGAGAGAGAGAGAGTAAAGGAGTAAGAAAAAGATAATAGGACTCGCAAGAAAGCGAAGCGAGGGGGACCTTGCTGAACGATGATATTTGATTTATATCCATCGTGGGTTGTGGCTTGCAAAAGAAATGATTGTAACTAAGATTTATTTCGAGCTCTTTACTGTCACAACACCGACGACTTTTACCGAAGGTTAATATCCCGATCCAGACAGCAGCTACGTTTCACGCGAGCTCTAAGTACGAGCTCGTTTGATAAAAATCCATTATTGAATGGGGACCAGTTTCTCCGAAGGCGAGGGCGATTATTTAATGCCAGAGAGGGGAGTGTTAAATTGGAATAGATTGCAGCGCTTCGCTCGCTCCTCTCGAGAACTCCTTTTTTCCTCCTCTCTCAATCTTATGCTCTTTAACGGACGATCGTTCGACGCGTCTCTTTTCGTTCACGCGAAGGAAGAAAGAAGATAGGGGAGGAGGGTAGGAGGGAGGGAGGGTAGAGGCGCCCGTTAGCCGATCTTTCCAATCGCCTTCGAAAGCGCGGGGCCCTTTGATATAGTTTGATGCAGTTCAACCTCGAGTATCCCTTTGCACGTGAATGTCCACGACGTTGGCCACGATCGTAACTTATCCTTTCCAGCTCTCATCGCTTTTTCCCTTTCGGCTTTATACGTTTAATCTTGAAATAGGGAGAATTAACTCGATGACGGGTTTCACTTACAATTAGTACGAATGCATGTACCAATTTGTTATAACGTTTTTTTGTTTCGATTCGTTTGTTCGAGAAGACAAAACATGATATCAATAAAAAAAAGGCCACATTCCCTTGACACAAAGATTAGAAACGAAATAAAAGAAGAATTGACATCTTGCATAACGTAACCGACGAAGACGTCGACGACTAGACTGATCGTTTATTATAGTAGACCATCAAGGTTTGGTTTTACTGTTGCCCGTCGTCGAATTTGATCATGGAATCGCATTAAAAAGCACTCTGCAAAGGTGACTCGATTTTCTGGCACAAATGACAGCGCCCCGGCTTCGGTTCTTCTCTTCCTATCTCGGCACAGCTATTAACTCTACTAATTTTCAATTACCCGTCTCGACGAACGATATTTGCAAGCCGCAGTCAATCTCGGTGGTAGCAGCCACCGGGCAAAATTTCGCGTAGGGTTGTTCTTCTTCTTCTAACCTGATCGCACACTTATTAGCACTGCCAGTTTCTTTCCGAGTAAAGAGTGAAAATTTACGTAAGAGAGTTATCTATCGTAAATCTGATAAATTGAATATTAATGGCGTAGGGCGCGTATGGTGGAACATAACGGCTCGTTCGCCGCGAAAAATTCATTGCTCGTGCTCCAACCATAACGTTTGCAATTTCTCCCTCGACGCAGCTTTCTATCTACGAAAAGTTAAAGAGAGAGAGAGAAATAGCCCACCTCGCGAATAAATTCGGGCTTAACAATAAACATTTCATGATCGAAGAGATAACTTTGTTTTTTAATCTATTTCTATTTTTTTCAATTCTTCGATTTTGTTCTACTCTTTTTAGAGCTTTATTTCTTGCATCACTTAAGATAATATAGAATGAAGTTATGTACTTTTATTTTAATTATTTTTATTAAACGCAGAAATAGGAAAATTTAAATAACAATTCGAGACATCTCATAATCTTTACTTAATTAATTTTATTTGACAAATTTTCATAAAATTTAGCTCATTGTTAGAAATTCATGAAGAAATTCTATTTTATTCCGAAGAAAATAAAGATTAAACCAAAGATTAAACCAAAGATTCTTTAACTCTGTCACTTTCTCTCTCTCTCTCTTTTGTCGCACCCTTAATTTTTCCCCTCTTTTTAGTCCGTTATCGCGGCGTTGGTAGGAAACGGTAGGATAACAAGGGTTAACCTAATTATTTAGCCGCCAAACTCCTTACTCGTTGAGAGCGTGTTTGACTGCTCCACCCGAATGGTGCCCATGGGATGAGAGAACGAGAAGAGCGGAAGATAATAAGAGTAGAAATGGCGGAATCGAAACAACACGAGAAAGAAAAAGAGAGAGAGAGAGAGAGAGAGAGAGAGAAAAGCAAAAGGGAATAGACGATTTCGACCCTTCATGGATACATGGGGTTGGACCAACCATGTTCCTACTACGAATCGTCTAATAAAACGGTACGAGGGCTAAACTGTTGGATTCGGGAAGGTCGTGTTATCGCGTCTAGGTGATCCAGGTGCGTAATTAAACTTACGGCTCGCTCCTGTACAACTATCGTCGTCGACTTTACGAGTGGCGTTGCTTGTTGTCGATTTATCTCGTCTGGTCATGTGGACGTGCCATAGCTCCTTATCGATTAGGCTGAATACGTACAATTTCGATGGTTTTACCTTCGTTCAGCTACTTCTAAAGAGTTCACGAGTGAAATCAAACAAGTTGGACGTACTAATTGATTTCCTACCTTTCTTTCTTATCTTTTGATAAGATTTTTTTTCATTATTCGATGTATAAAGATCGTAATAATCATCATAATATCGTAAAACGTTAAAAGAATGATAAGTAAAATCTAATTGAAATAATAAAATAGAGAAACCAATATATTTTATCTATGTCTAGTTAAAATTTCTCCAAATGAAGATTAAAGATAAATCGATAAAAGTCTGATAATCTCTTCCAGCGATGGGTCGAAGGTCATGAAATTTGTTAGAGTAGGCCCCCGTGTAACGAGGAAACTTTGGCACCTATCGGACGAGCCAGGGGAAAAGATCGAAGGAGATGCAATGGGAGAGAGTACAGTTTGGAAATTCGAGGGTACATGACCAGTTCGAGGCATCTCCCGGCGAGTCGCCGGTTATGAAGTTGGAGGTTACGAGTCCGCATCTGGCGCCACATGGCCCCTTTACCCTCTACTTCCTCTCCACCCCTTATCCACCCAACTTTCCTCATTTGCGATAATGTATGGCTACCCATTAAGGTGGAGGCATAGACCGATCTTAACCAGGGAACAGGTAACGGGTAGCCACGTAAAATGTTCCCGACTGGCAACGAAGAAATTAACGGTAACACGAGTCACTTTGCGTACTCCGATTGCAAATGCTACTACCAGAAATATTCATTTTGATATATATATACAGAGTGATTTGAAATTATGATTAATAAATATTTAAGGTACATATTTTACAAATTACTAATTAGAAATAGGATTATTATATTTGACGTATAAAATTTGTGTTAAGTGTATCAGTAACATTTTTTTTATATTTAATGTAATATCATATTCGATAAACTAAAGAGCATGATTAAAACGATTTGTACACTCTCGAGCGATAGGTAATAGACTTTGGAAATAGGATTAGAAGTCACTGTAAAGTTTATCGAGCGTGCAATGTAGAGCAGTGAGTTTGAACAAGTTCCGTGCATTACTCCATGTTAAATTTCACACACGTGTGACTAAAATTGTTCAGATATAATTTGTATATTTCGAATTTGCTCAAAACTATCGATCAAAGGGATCTCGACCGTAAGAAACTTAAAATCGAGCTTGCAATATAATCAAAAATTTAATAAAAAAACCAATTCCGTTGATTTCAATTGAAATGAATGAAACGAAGAAATATTATTTAAAAGAAAATCATGTATGGCCCGTCGTCAATGTCTACAAATTTTTTTAGCCATCTAAAAATCCAATTTAGTAACAGGAAAGTGAAAATTATAAATCTCGAGACACGGTGGTAATGCATGATAAAATTGTAGAATAGTAATATCGTATAATAAGTGGAAATAACTTTTTCAATTCTGACTCTTTAATCCCGTGCAAGAAAATCGATGTTTTCTTTAGATCGTCAGGAAAAAGGTACCTACATTGATTTACTTTAGGAACGACAGCTTTATTACTCCAATTTTATATGCGCACTCGTGTGTGTGTGTGTACAAACGTAACTGCATGAATAAAATCAGTGCTTGCATCAAGACGACGGCTTTCACCTGAGATTGATTCTCATCCCGACGAAAAATGCGACTACGTTTCTGTTGCCACCGCTTTGGGATCTTGAGATTAGATTTTCTTTTCCTTTACCACTAGTTGTTCTTTTTCTTTCATAATACATCGAAGACGACGACGACGACGACGACGACGACAAGAACGAAGAAAACGAAGTGAGACGAACATAAATAACCATGACTACTCTTTTACTTTCCAATTACGTTATCTTTTCGTTTATATTATTTTTAAAGAAACACATTTCGCCGAGCACGAAATTCTTTTTATGTTGTATCGATTTATGTAAAATAATATAAGCAAGATGTAAGGCAAGGAAAAACTACAATTTTTTATTATACAATCTTGAATAGCTGAAATTCATGATTTCTAATACTTTTAAAATGGGTAAGGATAATAAATCTATATTTTTAAAGAGATTTATATTAATAAATATATTTGAATAATGAAGTAATAACACAATGTAATTAGCATATAATTTGATTCATAGAAATGTTCTTCCATGGCTTACGAGAATATAACTTTATCTCTCACATTTTCTCTTCGATCAACAAACAAATCCGACTACGACTATTATTAAATTTTTAACGTTTTACACTTCTTCTCTGTGATTACTTTAGAACGTTTTTCACCACTTATTTTTGCTTACGTAAAGTTTGCAGATCAGAAAGCCACGGATTATATGAATAAAATGCTTACACTGTGTCGGCACGAAAAGAATAAGAAGAGCAGCTTATACGAAAAGGACGCAAGAAATGCCATTGATGTAAGCGGAAATCGAGGATTTAATTAGGTACATTGGCCGATCGATAATCACCGACCGAACGAAAAGGTTTTTAATTACTTTACCACGAGTAGGTATTATAGAGAGAATTTTATTGACTACTACCTATATTGAATCATATGAATCACGATGACTCAAAATGAACTATTCAACATTATCGAAAGTTCTATCTTAACCGAAAAGACATTTTTGAAAGCTGTCAGTTTACTGAATTAAAATTAGAACAGAAATTCTCATACATATTCGGTCTCTTTAATTCGACTATTATTAAATTACAAAAAACTAGATAAATTATAAATCATTTAATCTTAAGCATTATATAAAATTCGCGTTGGAAATTATATAAAAATAAAAAACAGTAGATACTAAGGGTTTAGAGAAATCGCCTGTAAATCTTTTGCGCGAGTGCTACCGTGCCGTAATATATATAGCTTTTTTCTCTGGTTCAATCGAACTGCCAATTTCGTTCAGTGGAAAACGATCGTTCTGCATGCATCAGACGAATTCGAGAACTTTAACGCGAATTTTCCCCGTTTTTCGTAGTCGCATGTCAACGTCACGTACACTCTTGCACAATGCGACTTGGTACGATGCTGCTGAAGCAACGATCATGACATACCAAAAGTGAAAATTTACGGCTAAAATTAGCTGAGTAAGGTCGTCGTGATTTCATCGACGATAAAATTACGACGTTATTCGTATTTCACTGTAATTTAACATTATTAACAGAAATAAATTGATATTATTTCGTTAAGGTTTAGGAAATAGAGATTCATGTTCGTTGAGGATAAAAAGCAAAAAAAATATACACAAAGAGAAAACGTAGAGAATTTTAATTTAGCCGGGGGTCATCTCAGAGGTGGTTGCGACACAGTTCGGCTTATCCTTTCGAGAGAAAGGATAACGAACCGTGCATTTTGGCAGAAGTGATAGAAATGGGAGGAGGCAATCGTTGAAACCGCTTTGCCAATCGCGAGCAGGCTGGGTATTCGAAGAAAGCAAGGAAAAGAGGAGAAAGATAAAGAAAAAGAAAGAAAAAGAGTTAGCCCGAAGGTATACGAAGGTATCACGAAAGGTCGCTCTCACACGAGGATCTTCTTGGAAGCTGCCGAAGGCAAGTTCGATCCGGTAGGAGGGAGGGAAAGAAACGACACCTTGATTCGAGACTTTTCATCCTGACAGTTTTCAACGACGAACGCGTTTCTTTGTGTAAGCAGAGTTAAAGAGAAGTTTGCGACTTGGGGCAATAGAGAGAGGTCCCCATGAGAAAGAGAGATAGGAGGTTTCGAATTTCGAACCTGGACGTCTCGTTCAGGAGAATCGCTTTTCTCCGGAGAATCGAAACCACCGCTGCTTCTTGGCAATGCGGTTCGAGTTATCGTTTAGAGAAGAAAAGCACGTCAGTCCGAACTTTTCTGCCTTCGATAGCTTTTTATTCGAGATGCGTCCGTCGCTTGTCCGTGCTTTATATAGTTATATAAGTATTACGTTAGTCGAATCAACGGGAAATAGGATTCTTGTTTCGTTTTATTTTTCACTTTTCATTTGTATTTTCGACAGCATCGAAGCATCTCGACTTGGTTCTTTTTTTTTTTTTTTCTTTTCTTTTCTCCTTTACTCTTGTTACTATAAATGCGTAGAAAATGGGTCATAAATAATAGTATAGGAATCAATATCTAAAAGCATTCCTTTGTACGCTCTTATAAATGTAGTAATATTTTTAATTATTACTAGGTGTGTGCGTGTATAATCTTTGATCGAGGTGTGACTCATTTACACTCTCTCTCTCTTTTTGAAATGAAAAGGGGATGACATTGGAAATACTTAGAAAGAATATTTAACGAATTAGAAGCGGTAGGCGTCAAAGGGTTAAAAGTCCTATTGTACTCTCGCTAACATAAGAAGCGAGATCAACGGAGATATTGCCGCTAACTACAGGCTACGGAGCAACCGGCACGAACGAAGACCGGATAACGCGTGATACCCGCAGCTCTTCAATTAACAGAACTACCAATTATACGTTATTTAAACGAGTTCTCTCTCTTCTCTCGGAAGCGACGCTTCTGCAGTCCGTCGGTTCTTTGATTTTACGCTGAGTTATACCGAGCGAGTGCTTGCACGAGACGTTAACTTTTTCTAAATGTGAAACAGAATCGACACGTTATACATAACTTTACTGTATACAGAAAATATTCAGCATACGCTTTATTTTAAAGTGACGAAGAAACAACGTCAAATATTTTTCGCTTTTTTTTTTCTTAAAACAAAACATCGAAATATAGCTTAAGCTTACCAATTAGTTTTTATCTAAAACCACAAATTAAAATCTCCGAATGATAATAAGCAAAAATTCTTTGTCTATTTCACGAAAATAACTAAATTGTGATATGCGTGTGTCGATTAATATTGAAATAAAATTAGCTTCTATTGGGAGGGTTTATTAAAGTAATCGATTAGTCTGAATACTCATCTCTTTAGATTTCTCGTCGAGATTGTTGATACTAAGATCAAACATTTACAAGGGAAACGTTTACTTAAACTGTTTCTATCATCCTTCCGACAGTAGATTAAAAGTTTAGCAGAGATTATAATGAGCCTCGGGGAGTATTGCATCTGACGACAAAAGCGAATTATTTATCGTAGAATCGCACGAACACGAGAAAGAAAGAGAGAAATGAACGGTCTCGTATTATCTTTCGAAGACGGGGTTGGAAGACGGTAACGGAAACGCGTTGACGATGAGAGAGTCAAGGACACGAAAGCAGAGAAAGAGAAAGAGATAGGAAGAGAGAGAGAGAAGAAGGTAGTAAGGGTAGTTCCGTGCGAAATCTTGGGTAACTCTTCTACCTCGACGATTCCCGTGGCGCTTCAATTAACAGGGCTGGCAATTATCTGTTATTTAAATGAGGCTCGGGCGCGGAGGCGCGTCTGTCTTTGTACCCGGATGTCGTAGCAGACTGTTGGCGGAGAGAAGAGAGACCGACGACGAGAGGGTAAAATCCTGATACCTTGCAAGCACCGCTAAGAGTCGTGGTGTGGGCCTGTTATGATGGAGGTGAAGAAAGAGAGAGAATGATTCTATGCAACCGTCTACCCTATCCAGTTATCCTCCTCTTCTGCATCGTCTTTCTCTTCACACTCTTTCTCCTACTATCCTTCTATCTCCTCCTATTTTTACTCGTTTGTTCTCTCTCTCTCTTTTACCTTGGACATTCACAACGATGGAATCAACCAACGACGATTTTCCATCCTCATTTCTCTTGTTATTCTCGCAAGGTAGAAGGTTGACAGTACCAGCTTCCAACGGCAATTCCAAAATGTATGAATTTTTAATAAAATCACCTGTACCAGACACCACAGATTTACGTCGCATGATTACTATTCACGTAGTAGCACGAGAATTATCGACATTTTTGTTTTTGTCTGATAAAAGTATAGTATTGTTCTTTTTATGCTTAAATGAATATATTTTCTCGGTGAATAATTTTTCTTAAAAATATAACAGTAATAATAATAATAATAATAATAATAATTCCAGATGGTAAAAATGGTGTCAACGATCGCGCCTTTGTCGAAACGTAGTTTCGGGCGTTGGGTTTTTCAAGTGGAAAAAAATACCAAGTGCGGCTAGCGAAGGACTTTTAAAGGGGCGTACTACGATGCGCAAGAGGGCGAAAAAAAATGTGGAAAGGGAGAGAGACTGAATGCAAGTAGAGAGTGAGAGAAAAGAAAAAGAGCGAAGTAATAGAGAACGCATTGTCGAAAACTTAGCATCCACGTACGTCCCATATGGCATCGAAATGACCCACGGGGGACAAAAGCTGCTGTGTTCGTCGAACGAGCATAGAATCGATCGAGGGTTGCTTTTCCATCTCTTCTCTTTCTTTTTCTCGAACCCTATGGTACACCCTCGTGTAACCTTCCTACGGCGCTTCGTATTGTATACTCGACGAGGATTCTCTCTCTTTCTCTCTCTCTCTCTCTCTCTCTCTCTCTCTTTCACTCTTTCTTTCTTTCTTTTGCTTCTCGATACTCTCATGGAGATACTAGAGTGGCGCCGTTGTTATTTCATAGGACGACGAGTTGTGACGTTCAAGCGGACCAAAGCAAAAAAAGAAGGAAAAAAACTAAAGCGAGAGATTTCTAGTCCGATGAAAATACGAGTGGTAAAATTGATACTACTACATCACGTTCTCAAGCGAATCGATGTACTTTTTTGTTCATTTTATTTCTTTCTCTAGTTTCATTCAATTTAGAAAGATATGTAACTAAATTGTTGGATATTATTATACTTCCTGTTGAAATCACAAATGAAATCGAGATAAAAAGATGATAACACAATCTCATATTATTATATAAAATAACAAAATGATTTATACGAAGTTATCTGTTATTTTCGAAGAATATCCTTATCAATATCTATGTCATGAGGAGGCCATGAACTAAAGTGTAGGACAACTTGGCGACGGGTCGTCATCAAAGAGCAATTCGAAGTTTCTTTCATCCACAGGCCGAGACTTTAGGAAACGATATCTTGCAAGGAATCGAAGCAAAGTAATAGAGGCGAAAAAAGAAGTTCGTAATAGTTTGCTTGATGTAATCTAAAAGATCAAATCGTGCTGAGTTCATGAATTTTCTCGAGAGAAAAAGGACTTAGAAGAAAGAACTTACATGAGTACTCATGAAATCGTGATTCGTTTGAAAATAGCAAAACTATGATTATTTAAAGTGTACTGTAGTAGAGTGATCTATAATTAAGCTCATTAATCCGACAGAAAAATAATATCGTAAGGATAAAAAAAGAAAAGCAATTAGTATTAGATATCGACAATTAGACGTACTCTTTTGTTTCTCAAACATCTCTGTTTGATATGTTTTCCTCAGCGTAGAAGTAATGGTCGGGTAGTAAATCTCGATTGAAAACGAAAGACTCGAAGGTAGTTCCAATTACTTTGAACGTCACTGAGTGAGCCCGAGATCGGGGTCACGTCAGTCGAGCGATTTTCCGTTTTCTTCTTTCGTCGTAGTCTTTGTCGTTGTCTCAGCTTCCGAAGAGTAGGAAAACTTAACTCTCCTTTTGCCATTTTTCTCCATCTCTCGTCACCGATCGTCTTATCTACGCTAGTTCTAGCGTGCAACCAGGACGATACCGTAAAATTGAAGAGAGTGTAATTCGAGCTTCGCCCGGACTCGATTTGTAACGACGACGAGCCGTTCTCGAAACGGATCCGATAGACAGACAGTGCGAGCATCCTCACACATACACATATATATATATATATATATATAGATAAATGTAGGTACACGAACACGCAAAGAAGGAAATGCTGTCGTTTTACCGGAAGCTATCTGCACGGACCACCGACACCAGTCACGTCGGTGACGTTCAACCGCGTTTTAACCTTATTTTCTGTCGATCCTCTCCCGATTGCCAATCACTGTTGCTACAGGAGATAGTAATTACTTCTTTCCGTAAGAGTTCATTCGGAAGCTGGAATTACTGGTGACCGAGACGAACGATTAATCGACACGACCAACGAACGACTTACCTATACATTTAATACACACTCAGCTATATCTATGTTTTTGTGCACATTCACGCATTTACGTATATATGGGTAATTTGCCTGACATTAATTCTTTCTCGCATACGCCACAACAAGTTCTATTCGTTGGACAGCAGCTCATTACTTATGTCGCGCTTTAAATATCATACTTTACAAGAAGTGAATATACTTTTATTTCTAACAAACTGCAAACGAATTTTCTATCTTATCTCAGATCATTGGTCTATGATAGTCATAATTAAAGTCATTTCTCTGATTATGAGTTAATCACGGTCTATAGTAATCGTAAATAATAATAAAAATTAAAATGTCGTAAATTTTGCAAACGATGTTTCACATAAATTTGTATATTCTTTCGATCGTTCTTTGCCATCAAATAGTATAACAAAACAAGGAAATGCAGTTGAATCATAAAATAATTGTTTTGATAACGTTGAAAAGCGCGCATATCAATTAAAAATGTTGGAGCAAGGAGGCAAGCATGAATCATTTCGCATTCGTGGAACAATAGACTTAGTTTTAGCAGAAGAGAGGAACTTAACAATGAATTCATGAAAAGAGTAGAGCTCGTTCCACGTTAAGTAGCCGCCATTTGGCAATATAAACGGTTACGTGTACCGGCAAAAACGTTACTTCTTTTTTTTTTTTTGTTAAACCGGAATTGCGCGCGCGTCACTTTTCCCTTTCACGGAGCATCTAATTAACGACGTCGCGAAACAAACGCGCATAATGAGAGCACCAAGTACTCGTCGGCCGCGTGAATCCCTTCTCCTGAATGCCCGTTTACACCTCGCCCGTTCGCGCAATTAGCGCACGCATTTCAATAGGACGGCTTAGATTCGTCTTCGTCGTCTTCCCAAAGATCTTCGCTAGGGTAACTGAGAAGCCGGATTTATCGTTGCGAAAAAATCCTAACTCTTGCTTTTCAACGAGAGAAAGGATCCCCGTTACTCATGGAAAATACTGATTACTAGCTAAACATAATTTCAAGAAATTACGAAAACAACTTTATTTCATTTAGAAATTATTACGAAGTAATTCATAATCGCACGAATAAGACTACGTTGTGAATAACGTTTAATGTATATAAATCAAAGAAAATCTATAAATTATTATACCTTATCTTTATTTATCACGTGATATTAGTAATCAAGTCTCAATTCTTAGTTATTATTTGATAAAACAACTCTTTAACGTGGCTATAACTTATAATCCATATTGCGATCAAGTGACATTCGTAATTTTAACAGATCGACGTTTGACTTAATTTATTTTATATAGAAGATACAACGAATAAAGGTTTCTTTAAAATTCGATAAATATACAAGGAAAGAATATACTCATTTCAAGTAATTTTCTCATAGGCCAAAAAGCATCCAGCATCTTCGTAACATCCTATCCTATTTCATCCTATACTTTTTCTTCTTTTACTGAAAGTCTCGTCATTCGAATTGGTTATACGACGACGGCCAGATCCGTGCACCCGGTATCAAAGGAATTGTAAAATAGGCCAAGAACCGGCTCGTACGAGTACAAGCAGTCTCCGTACTACTGTGGTACGCGCGAGGCCCCGATGTATTATTCATACGACACTGCCAACGTTCGTGGGGCCGTTCTCCACCTTCTTCTTATCCTTCTTTTCCTTATTCTCTTATTCCTTCGTCCCACGGTCCCTTCGTAAGTTCTCTTCTGTCTCCACCCGCTATCGCCTCTCATTTTCTTTTTCTTTAATACAGATCGTTCGTCCTCTCACCGGTTTAACGAGGAGTCACTTCTCCTTCAGAATCCCAAAGTGCTAAGTGGTCGGCGCTTTACGAAAAGATCCAAAGTGAGTCGCCGATTATTTGGACTCGGCGCGTAATGACGCGAGAAGAAGGTCGAATAATTAATCTCAAGAGAAGGGAAAAGAAGAGGTAAGGATCAGGTTCTTCCTCGAACAGAGGAAGACAAGGGTGCAGGAAAACGAACGGAGAGTCACCAACTCGATATCAACGAGGGAAAAAGTAACTATCTTCTCTCTTCTTTTTTTCTATTCTTCTTCTTCTTCTTTTTCTTCTTTCTTTCACCCGTTCCCCTCTTTTCTTTTTCTTCGTTCTTCTTTTTTTTCTTTTGCTTTAGAAACTTACCACTACCCTAAAGTAAGTCTTCGATGAATAAAAAGAGAATATTGACAATTCTTTAATCCTTACTTAACAGTACTTTTTTATCAACCAGGAAACCTCAAGTAGTAGTTTTTTCGTCGTTATTTAATAAGAGATACAATTTTATTATTTGTCATTTACAATACATTTTTCCTTTTACATGAGTACATTTTTTGTTTATCAGTTTAGTTTTTATTTCTGATATTTTATTTTAAACATAGATATAATGGGAAACTTTTTTTTTATCAATGCTTTAAAAGTAATTATGAAGTTATGAAACTAACAATGAAATTATCCATAGGATTGGTTCATATTATTGGAATCAAAGTACAATTACGATGTTGAAGAGAAAAAAAATCGCTAGTCCGATTTAAAAGGAATTTCAATCCCCAAATAGGAAATCGTGCCATCCGAAAGATCAATCCGATGCGGTTGAACAACCCTTCGAGAGGTATTGGTTGATTTCGTACTCGTAAAGCGGATACCAATACATCCCCCCTTACTACCCTCGTCCACTTCGGTGTACCCAATAACCGCTTTAGCTTCTTCGTCTTCCTCTAACTTTCTGTATCTCGATTTCGCTCGATCAATGGACTTACTGCATGTACCTGCCCTCAATCGGTCGTTTGAGAAACGTCACGCCTCTTTTTCCTGCAAAATTGAGTTGCCACCGGTACTTAGATTTTGATTTATCCTTCAAAGGGAGATTGTCTAACCTATAAATCACAAAATAAACATAATTCCCAATTGCTTTTCATACATCATAACAATGCAATATTCATATAATCTTGAACAATATAGAAATAATAATATTATTATTTAAATGATCTTATATACGAATCCAGCTACATGGATTGTGTAGGATACACATGGACGTGTAGGATTCGTAAAAAGATTAAGCCGATTGACTGACTGAACCGGAACACGAACTAGGATCTGTTGCTTTCCGGGTGACTGATTTATCTATTAAGCTATCCAGGGTCTTTGGTCAATTTTCTCACGAATAACTATTTTATTCAATTTGGAGGTGCTCGACCCCACATACAGGTCATTAGAAAACTTACAGTTACGAAGATTATAAGTCATTTTATTGCGAGCTTTTTTCGCTAAAGGGATGTAAAAAAGCATCGTTGTCATTCCGCAAAAACACTATAGGCGAAATAAGAAGAGTAGATACCATCCTAGATGCACGCTTGATTCGTGTGCAATAACTTTGTATTGAACATGTACAGGCATAGAATCTTTCGAATACTTTCACCGTGGGGGGTGACTGGTTTATCAGCATTTCCAATAGGGTTTTTCAAGCACCCTTCGTATTGAGGGTTAGAGGTTCGTCGCAGCTCGCAACAGTAGTGCCGATCAAAGGGCAAAATCCCCTACTTCTTCTGGAATCCTTCGTAAAGTCCACTGGGAAGAAATCTCTCTGCTTATCGGCACCCAATCTGCAGAGTTATTGGAGTGTGGATCTTATTCCCTTGTGTCAGTATATCGTTTTTCCTTCTTCCTTTTTCCTTGCTTTTCTTTTTAAAGGCGTAATAAGATTAAAATTAGTGTACTCGAGAGAGAACGCTTTTTGTTACTAGCTGGAATCCTTCAAAAAGAAATTGCATTTGACTGATCGTTTGATGTAACCTTTCTTGTTCCCCTTTTGTGGCTGGATGGAAATTCAATATAAATTACTTCTTAGATATGTTTGTCATCTAGTATCTATGTGGTTGATTGATTTCAATCCATTTCGAGCTATCACGATCAACTGGAAATATCTCCCATTCATTCGATTGCAATTAGATTCAAATCTTCTCTTTAATTACATTACAGTAATTATTTCAATATAATATTTATACGTTTTAATTGATAAAACTTCCAATATTTTCAATAAACGCGTATTTATAAACAAAATAATATATTATAATTCTATAAAATGGTATCTTATGAAGTTTAATTTATTGATCTTTGTACTCACCTGATTAGTAATAGATACAAGTCGTTGAAGTTCACGTTTAGTAACTTTCTCTGATATTTTGCATACTTAACTCATTTTTTTTAATTATTTTCTTAAAAAATAAAGAGTAAACAAAAACAAAAAAAAAAGAGAAGAAAAATTTGCAACTATTTGCGGCCGCTGTATGGTAAGCAGTTTGTGCTTATTTTGCATAAATCTCTTTGCATTTTCTTTAAGAGGAAGGATCCCCGGCGCGGAGTGAGGACTCGATACGATCGCTCTTCCTAGAGATTTATTCGTGAAACTACACTCCATGCACTTCTTTTGAGTGCGTATTGGATAAAAGTGTACTAAAAGAAGAAAAAGGCGATATGAGCGGAGGATTGAGAAAAGATCGACATCCATCACTCTGTTAGCCAAGATAAGAACCCAGCCTCTGTTTAAGATGAGCTTGTCGAACGTATACTATGCTACCGAACTCTCTACTTAAGAAAATACAATTGAATGGACGAAATAAATTTTCAAGTACTTTTCTGCGCGAGTTTATTTTTCCTATTGCTTTTCTTTTCTTTTCTTTTTCTCACTACTCACCATTCTCACCTCGTTGCTTACTCATGATATTTGTTTCCTGTAACGTAAATCATGATCTTATAAATCAGAAGCAACGAACAACTAGTACTACTATTTCCGATAAAATCGAAACGAATACTAGCGATTGTAACTGCCAACATTTATACTCCTATTCCAACGGCAACTCTAAATAATTAAATTATACATTTATTTCATCTGTCGAAGAATGAAATTAATCGTTTGGAGAATGTTTCTTTTTTTTTTCTTACCTATTGATAGATAAAACAAGTTCAACAGGTTGAAGGAGAGATCATCACATAAAAATATTAATTACTGAATATCAATCGATCAATTTGTATTTGTATTTTTTAATAGGAAAATAGAATATAAACCTAAGATAAAATAGATGATGGGGAAAAGAATGTTATTTTTAGATTTATCGAGTTTTTAAATAGTTCTTGCATACAAACAAAAGAAAATTATTATAGGTTCGCGAAACGTGCTCACGTTACTACTACTTGGATAGTTCAGTGAAATGATTTTGCATACAAATTACTGTCACGTTATTACGAAGGCAATAATTCAGGGGTTCAGAGGGAAAGGAAAGAGGAGAAATCTAGAGAGAGAGATTGAGGAAGGGAGAGAGAGAGAGAGAGACAGAAGGATACCCGGCCACACCCGAGGTGTATTACCGAGTACGTCGTTTTGGTGGAAGTAAATTGAATCTCATTGGCTCGGTACCTTCAACCGACCGACCGACTAACCAACCAACCAACCAACCGGCCGCCTCTAGATCGGATGTACTTTGGACAAAGAAGGATGGTAGTCCGTACAATTTGCATATTTACAGACAACGATTTCTCCTTCCGAAATAAAGCGAAACTGACTTGTTCCTGTTTTATTCCGTAGACAGATGCCCTACCATTCCTTCTCGCTCTTAAATACATTTCGAGATAGTCTTTGTGATGTTTAATTCGTTCAAATTATCACGATGTGACTTTACACTTTATTTTATGGAAAACAAATTTTCTTCTTTCTGAGTTTCTCTTTTATATACTTGCGATTATATTAAATCGAATATTTAAATTAAATCGTTTGCGCGTGTTAATTAACTTGCCATCCTTAAACGATTCCAAGATATATTATACATTATTTTCTTATTTTCTTCTCCCTTCTCGAACGAATTATTACCTCTAAACTGAATAATTTAAGGTGACGCGAATAATGTCAAAACTGTCCGAGATAAATTCTAATCTTTATCATTTTATGTATCCTACTACATATACATTTTCATCCTCATCGATCATTCATAGAGCATCAAATATAAGAGACGAGTTCAGGCCATTGAGACACTTAATTGCAAAAGCATTTGCTTGAAAATCAGTGTACGGTCATGCGTTCTCACTAGCGAGTGTTAGCTGGGCAATAAAGTCACGCAATCTCTTCCAGGCTGACAGCACGGGACAATGGGAAGATTCAAGCAGGGTGCCGACTAGTGACTGGCCCATCGGAGTCTCGAATAATGTATTTGATTTCGGTTTTCAAAGGACGTCGGCCGATATGTACGTATAGAGCACGCGTGTGTTTCCTCTATCTCTTTCTTTCGATATGTAAACGGGGCCACGTGTCTAGTTTAAACAGAAAGGGAGAATGAGGGTAGAGAGAGAGAGAAAGAGAAAGAAAGAGAATAAGAGAGAGCAAGAAGAAGAGAGTGGCGCACGGTTTAACCCCCTTGCACGAAACGTTGCACCACCGTCTCGACCACTGTTGGCAACCACCGTTCGGATTCAACGCTGCAATCCTGAGCCGAGAGTGCGCTGAACCGTAAGGTATTGTCGTCGGCGTTGGGGCTCGGCACCCCTCGTTGCTTTTCTAAACCACCTCCGCACAAATCCAACCCACCCAACCAACCCCCTCACCACTTTCTCTTCCTACTCCTCGCCATCTCTTCGTTCTTCTCTCTCCACCTCTTCTTCCTCATCCTTCTTTTCCTCTTTCCGACACCCTCGTCTGTGCCCTTTATCCGTCGTCCTCTTCTGTCTCGCTATCTCTCGTGTTTCTCTCCCTACGGATTCTGCAAACCAGACTCCGGATTATTTCTAACAGCACAGTTTTCGAACAGCCCATTAAAAGCCGGCTTGTTGGGACGATAAACGCCGATTCGGAGCTCCAATCTCACCCTTCTTTATTTATTTCTCTTTCTCCTTCTCTCTCTCTCTCTCTCTTTCTCTTTTTCTCTTACCCTTTCTTTCTTTCTCTTTCGTTCTGTTAGCTGTTGTCTTCTTTGTCCACGTACCTTTGTTCGTAATATACTATAGAATCTTTTCTTTCATTTTTATCTTTAATAAAAAATATTCTTCAAATGTTACGAGATGGGATTTTATGAATAAAGTTGAATCGTTTGAGAGTAATCGATAAATAAATATAGTTCAGTTACAAATAATAATCTTAATAAACGGAGTGACCTTGTTTAGAAATAGTTTAACGATAAAAAGTTGTAATTATTTTTTCACTTGAAAGGATGAAATTTTTGTTTACTTACTCGTTAGTTTGTTTCAGAAAAGGAAAAGGAGGTCAACCAAATACTCGGAGTACCGAACTATCTTCGGAAATCCTATGTAAATAGGACTCACATTGTTTGTAAATTAGTCTCAGTCCGATCGTTTCTATAGTCGGATCTCGTTAGTTTAAACGTTTATATTTCGGATAGCTCGTAATCGTTTAGATGCCCTGACACTAGAATAAACAGAATTCGGTTAACGGAAATATCATAATTAGAATATTAATTTGTATCGATGTTTATCATCTTGGTATTGAATTTTTTGCCAAGAGGGTTGTAGTTTTTTGTTTGAATAACGAAGAAAAAGAAAGAGAAGTTCGGTCTCGGATAAACGAGAACTTTTGTCTGAGAAGTTGGAATCTGTATAACGCTCGCAATTCATTCTATTCCTACGAGATATCTATATGACCAATGAATGAAAGAAAAGACAGATGAATAAGGAACGAAGCTCGGATATGGCTTCTTTCGGATTGTAATCGAAAGGTAAGACATCCTCAAAGGGGCACACAGACTACTTTGGGTTTCTTCAATAAAGTTTCTCATAGTCGATTTGATGAAGCAAATAATTATACCACAACAAACAACTCTTTTCTTTATGCGATATCATCATGTAGTAGTATATTTAAGAAAATTTCTTTTCTCTTTTTCTTCATCCAACTATTTATTTTATTAGCTTTTTAACGAGCGCGTTCGCGACGTCGAGCTGAAAGAATGAATACAAAATGCGATACGAAAAAAGTATTCCTATGCACGGCTAAATCGAAAAATAAAACCGTAAACATTTGTTGGAAAGAGTAAACTTTCTTCAGCTATCTCAATCTCCGTTCTCTATTTTTTTTTTCTCTCGTTTCCTCTTTCCCTTTCTATTTCGAACTCACCCTCTTCACTGTCCGTTATATTTCTTTTTCCTTTTTTTACTTCAACCTCGTCTCATTTTTCTCTCTCTCTCTCTTTCTTTCTCTCTCTCTCCCTTTCTCTCTCTCTTAGTCTATAAATTTCAGCAATTTCAGGAGTGCTCCTGGCTTCTCTTCTCCATGGCGGTGGAGGGAATAATAACGTGACGACGGAGAGCCCAATTGTCCCTTAATGCCGCGAAGTTTCTATTCAGAACATCTTTTTGTGCGTTACTACCGGCGGACGTGGGAGTGAAAGTCATATCTTGCAGTAGCGGGTGGAAGGGCAAGCTCGCAATTCAAGCGAGCAACGTGGGAGGGTTGCCAACTCTGCTATATGATAATGGAGTCGCGATGGTGCACCTACTACTTGATGTGTCTCTCTATCTATCTCTCTTTCTCTCATTCGTTTCGCATGTATGCGTGCACACCTTGCTGTTTATCCTTTACGCGTATACGAATTGTTATGCATACATACATTGACCGCAACATTATCTTTTCATCTGATCACAGAATATACTTTTAATTTTCGTAGTTATTTGTTATTCCATAGAATATCGTTCGTAGAGGTAAATGAAAGATAGCATAAATTTTCTATAGAATATCAAAAATTGTATTTATGTTAAATGTATGTATATATATATATATATATATATGAGTATGTTAAAACCGACAGGAAGGAAATTGAGTAAAATGGTATTATTAAGTCGAGGTGTAAACTCAACACTGGCCGTAGATTAAAATGAAAACTGTTCAAGTTATAGGCGTTGCTACACGTTGATAAATGTGTTTGACTAACCCAATGAGCTTTGCAG
Source organism: Polistes canadensis (assembly GCF_001313835.1). NCBI lineage: Eukaryota > Metazoa > Arthropoda > Insecta > Hymenoptera > Vespidae > Polistes > Polistes canadensis. The sequence continues at coordinate 1,067,307 of NW_014569556.1, read as the reverse complement.
ACCTCACGGACAAAAGCTTTTGAAATACGCGGGACATAAATACTGAAAGGAGGACAGGAACTTTCGGAGCTTAAAACTCCCGACTAGACCTCGGACGGAGTTTCAAGTTTTAATACTATACAAATACACGTATACTACCGATATCAATGAAGGTGGAAGGTGGAGAGCTGGTACTTCGAATTCCCAAGGGGTTTTCAATGTTACAACGACAACGGCTTAACATCGAAATTCTTGCGCGGTCTTGTTTTCCTTTCGAACACTCAGCTACATTATCGTTAATTCGCTATCCGGAAACTTTTCCTTCGAATTCACTTCTTCTACTGTAGTAGCTTATAACTGTCCCGACATTTATTCCGTAAAGAGAACTTGTACGATTTCAATACCTCTCGATAAAGACTTTAATATACTACTTATTATATATTTATAAAGAATATTAAAGTTCAAATTTTTTGACATCTCTTCTAACAAGGGTTATATGCAATTCTTGTAATATTGCATCTCATCTAGTATTTCTTGTACGATCTGTTAATGTTGTTAGTAAACATCTCTCTAGTTGTCAGTTAAAATTCTCATTACAGTTCTCATTCTTGTTGCTGTGTAAAACTTATTATTATTTACTATTTTTATTATTTATTATTTTCTTTTTTACTAGATCTCTTTTGTTAAATTTATGTACTAATAGATTTATCCCGTAAATAAATAATTAAATAAATAAATAAACAATGATCCTTTGTATGTCTACTATCCTTAATTTCGATCTATGTAATACTTAATAGTTTTTATTTGTCTCAGATCAAAAGCAATATATAATTGTCAAATCGATTTTCACTATTTAACCTGTATAAGATTTATCGTTAGAATTATTTAACATAAATGTAATTATTCGAATGATTTTCCCTTGGCAAAGGTTGTATTCAATGTGCCTAACCATTCCTTTAGAGGGGCAGACCTTGGCTCATAAATATCGGAAAGTAGCCGTCCCTTTAATGTACTGCCCACTTCCGAAAACCATAACGGCAGATCCTTCAGTATAAATATGATAAAAAAAAATGCAGAAGGGTGAGAGCAATGACTGTTCTTTCTGGTTGGAATATAATATGTAACGTAACACCGTTGTAGATACCAAGGACGATACTTTAGCTTCTTTCTTAGAAAAGGAGAGGAAACTTGGGTAGAAAGAAGAATGGCAAATGTGCTTCTACGAGTTGTGAGACGAACGAAGAGACGTAAGAGGAAGTTTCTGAAGATAAATGGTATTCGTGAAATAAAGGAAGTATCGTGATGTAGTTTCCTGTTTACAGATTCTAAGAGATTCAACAACTTAGCTTTTAGACTTTATTAATATTATTTACATTCTTTTATAAGTAATACGACGAAGATCCTGTGATTATTTTCCTAATAAATCGATATTTAATTATTTATAATTGACACGATGATTATTACGCAAGTTTTATGTTTTACCATAAGGACCACATTTCTAAAATAAAATACGATATAATAATATCAATTATGGATGATCACTGTACCAGTCAATGTGCAATGCAACCGACTTAACAACACTTACATTTGTTTTTTTAAACATAAGCGATATACATATATTATAAACAACATTTACAATTCTTATCCAATTACGTTGAACTGTAGATTCGATAGCATTTATAATTACTGGTTTGTATCACTCGAACTGAAACGTTTCATTCACCTGTTATTAATTTTTTAACGAATCATTCGACATTCTTTCTGTTGGTATCGAGCTTAAGTCAATTTCGTTTAAAAATTAATCCGTTTCCCAAGTTCGTTTGTGAAAATTGCAGGAGCGAAATAAATTAAGCATGCCTGCTTCTCCTTTCTCTCTTTGTTTCCCAATGTATATCGGAAATTTAATGGGTCATTGGAATCTCTGACTTAATTGAACCGTTTCAAACAGTTAAGCACTGGAAAAAAGTGATTTTCCGGTAATCAAGAAAACATTACGAGAGCGTTCACCATGTCTCGATAATCCACTAACCGCGTCCTGTTTTTTGATTATCTTGCCGTCGTTGGTGCATTATGCTCCTTAATCTGATTTAACGAAATGTCTTTATCGAAGTGATTTTACTTAATATCTGAAATAATTGCTTAAGATACTAGAAAATTTCATAAATGTGAGTTATATCGGTACGAAATCAACAAATTTCACATCTAATCACATCACTATTATTATTATTATTATTATTATTATTATTATTATTATTATTATTATTATTATTACTATCGATATTAATTATTTACTATATGTGCAATTAAATTTGAATACTTTTAATTTCGTTCAATATACTGATTCAATATTTAAAAAACTTAAATAAATTAAAAAATTGAATTTTAATATAGAATAAATAGAATATCTTACAAATAGGAAAACATTGGAAATTTTGACCAAGTAGAGAATGAACGATGCACACGATGTACTTTCAAGGTATCTATAATAAAATATTTTGTCTACATTTTTTGGTGCAGAGAAATTTCAAAGTCTATAAAATATCCTTGTAGTTTCTTGGACAATACTCGGTATTGGTAAGCAGGTTGAATGGATCGATGCCAGAATCTGAACTTCCTTGAACGTATTTAGAATCTACGAATGATGTTCGTAGACAAAATCTGTCTAATATCATTTACGATAGACAAGTAGGCATTTACAATCTTCGTTAAGGCATAACTACGTTTCTAAGCTATTGGGTGGTGTGCCGAAATGTTATGCTATAAACGTTAGCTACCATGTTTGACAAAGGTAAATAATTGTACTAAATAACTAGAAACATTTAGAATATTTTTTTTTTTGTCAAAGGTACGTCACGTACTCGTAATACCATAACCAGAAGTTTGAAAAAAAAATATCAACGGTCGCGTGTAGTTTAGAAAGAGTTACAAAGAGTAGAAACATAAAAGAGTAAAGAACAATTTTTCATATCACGTATCCTGGCGTAAAGTTTCGTTATAAAAAGGTAGGAACAAGGGGTTGCGTTCTATTTCCTTGACCAAAAACGCGTAAAAGTGTATGGTAAGATAAAAGGTCAAATCGCGTGTCGCACTTTGAAATGTATTCTCAATAAGAAAGAGAAGGTGTCGTAAAAGAGAAAGAGAAAGAGAAGGGAAAAAGAATAAAGAAAGAATAAAGGAGGGGGAGAAAAAAAGAAAAAAAAGATATATACCAATGTTTGAAGGTGCGATCTCGAGGTCGATACCCTTGAGGTTTTCCTCTTGTCCTCGTTCAGAGAGGAGTATTCGTTCGATTTTACGTTGGTCCCTAGAGGCTATGTAACGCGCGAGCGACGTCGAGGAAAGCTCCGTTGGTAGCTGCTGGTAGAAAGAGGGTTTGAAAAGGATGCTTGGGAAGAGAGAGAAGGGGGTAGGAATAGGATGGTTGGAAAGATGAAGAGAGAGAGGGGTAAAGGAAGACGAAGGCGGTTGTGGTACTCGCGCAAGAGTAACTGCTAGTAACAATGTTTTCTCACCCTTTTGCGTTTTACCGGTAGAGAGGAGGTCCGGAGCGTGGTCCCTCCCTCCTTCTCCTACCCTCTAAGCGAACCTCGAGGCAGGCTTCGAGCCAGCGTTTCGCCACCTACCAGCCGTACGACCCCACGCCGAGCAGAGAGCTCGGTTATACACCCTCCGCAATCAATTTCGTCAATACCGCTTGTTGCGGAGGGGTGCTACGGCTGTCTCGCCCGCGGCTGCTACCCTCTCACCAACCTACCACTACCACTACCACTTCATCCCCCTTGTCGTTCTCCAGAAGGGTCTGTTGATAGATTTTTACGTTCGATCCGCCGCAACCATAAAGTCACTGAGCTCTCTACCACTCTCGCCCACTTTTCCAATCTCTACCTTCCTCTTTTTCTCTTTCTCTTTCTCTTTCTCTTTCTCTTTTTCTCTTGTTCTTTTTCTTTTTCTTATTCTTATTCTTTCTGTTCGCATCCATACAACCACTTTTTCTCGTAGTACCACTTTGTGCTTCAATGATAGGCAGACGATAGAATCAACGGCTCAAAGGAGACGAGTGTCTGAATAGTCCTTTGCTTTAAATCTTTTTGATCATTCTTAACACGTTCGCTGTAGCAACTTATTTCGTTTTTTTGTTTTTTAAGATTTCCGTATTTCATAGCACGGAATCATATTCATAGGTATAGGTGTATCTATCTTTCAAATAATAATCTTCTCGTTCAAGGAAAATGAGGAAGGGAAACGATTTACTCGTCCTAATATGCCCAGGCGAATCTATAAATATTATTTCGGGTGATCGTAAGGCGATCTCAAGGGTTGTCAGGATCAACCATCAGGATCTCAAGATATAATGTTTTTCGGTAAAATAACAACCCTCTAGGCATTTCTGACCCTAACGTTTCATTCTTCCAACTCACGGAACTTCGTCCACCCTTCTTCCTTCCATCTTCCACTTTTCTCTGTGCATTCACCGGGCCTTCCTTCCCCCTTTTTCTTCCACCGCGTTTTCCTATCTATATAATTGGAGTCCATGATTCTGTGCAAATATTACAGTAACAGAACTAAATAGTAACTTTGTAAGACGTAAGGTACACATAAACGAACTAACGTTTTGGTAAAATGTGCTAGTCTTTTGACAAGAATAGTATATTTAATTTGTTACAGCAAAACGTTATTTGTTCTTTATACGAGTTATCCGGATTGATATGATTTTCTAATAAAATAGAATAATTATTGTTGATCTAGAAAGTGGTAAACGACGTCACTATGATCGTTTAATATTGTACGAGAAATCGATCCTTTCAAGTAAACCGTTATCATTTTTGTCTTAAAAATAAAGAGAAGAAATATATACAAACTCGCTCGGTCACGAATTGTTAAACTTCATTTAAAAGTCAAATTAATGTAAAATTGAAAGTTTACCTTAGTTAAATTCGTATTTGAATTTTTAGTTTTTCAGTCTTGCGGCTACGAAATAAAATGCGAGACTCGCCGAGAAATATTTATACATATTTTAATCGTGCAAAAAATCCTTTCAACACTACAAACATTCGTTTTACCGTGACGTAAAAACAAGATAATGCAGTTTGATTTTATTTCAGGTCGCATTCATATTGTTTATAATGTTGGTACGTACGTATATATATACATGCATACGTATTAAATACATTTATCCGAGAAACAGGAGTTATCGACAAAATTGAAAATTATAAAATCGTCATTGCAACGATGTATTGCGATGAGATATTATAAAACAATCGTTATTCGTCGATCGAGCATATCCTCGTCATTATTTTAATTGTATTCGTATTTATCTATCCCATAACAATACATTTATATATATATATATATGTATGTATATATATATGTATATGCACGCTATTTGCACAAAAAAAACATTAAAAAAATAACGAGGAAGATGAAAGAGTCATAAACTACACAGAAAAATAAATCCCTCGTTTGTCCCTATTTAATTCCACCAGGTAAAATCAATTTCCGTATATTAATCGACGAATGAGATTCAGAACGAAGGTAACGTTTGATTATAAAACAGATAGAGAAGGATAAAGTACCTACATATCGTTTTATTACCTTATAACGATACCTCCGAGATTCGCATACTTTTATGGTAAACGATATATCGATTCTTGTATCGAAATTCAGAACCGAAAAAGAGTAAAGGAAAGGAAACCAAAAAAAATCGGATCGGGCAATCGATATAAGTGGCTTTCAAATCTATCCCTTTAAAACTCCAATAAAAACTCGAACGATCGGCACTCTCAAGCAAAGATTCGTTTATATGGAATTTCGACTTAATAAAAACGTTTGCGTCTCTACGAGCAGTTTAATAAAGTTGTAATAGCTTTACCAAGCGAAACGATCGAACAACGAGAGAAAATTTGATCTGTTGGACCATCGATTTCGATACTAACGACGTAGCATTTAAACGTTCCCTTTTCCTGCTTTCGTACTAAATATACATACGCACATACTGTATATATATACATAGATATATCTAAATACTTTAAATCACAACGTATGACGACATTATTTAACTTAATTTTATTTTTCGATTTTTTTTTATAAATAGAGATGAAGATTCTTAAAAGTTTAACAGAACTTGATTGAACAGGAACGTATTATCTATATAATATAATAGTTTAGTCTCATTACACTTATATAAGTAAAAACTTTTATATCTTTTTATTTCGTTTTCGAAGATGGTAGGTAGGCACATTAGTACTTTATACTTTTACAACAAGATTACGAGTTTTTTTTTTTGAAATAGCTGGATATTTCAAAGGGAGGTAAAGCCTGTCCAATGGTTTTCGCTAGGTGGTCGATAAATTCGGAAATATCGTGTCTGCGATATAAAAAAAAAAAGAAAAGAAGAAAGAAGGGGAGAGGAAAATAGAGAGTCGTCGAGAAGTTTCATCGTAAAAGGGAGATAACGATACGGTTAGGAGAAAAAGAAGCAACTGGCTGGTGTATATACTTTTATACAAAGAATCACGAATCATAATATCCAAGGCTTAAGTCCGTTCCTTCAAAGCACTTCTCTTGACGATTTTTTTTATCCCCTTTTCTCCAAATCCAGCCGAGTTGGCCGCTCCTCCATCCACATGTTCCATCGGACCCTTTTTGTACTTTCGATATAAATATCGATTATCTCAGTTATCCGGATAATCCTTACAGATTGAAATTACCATTTGTAGATCCCGCCATTCGCGGAGAAGTTTATCTCAACATGGGAGAGACATTTCTTATCGGTTTTCTCGGCCTTGCTTCTTTTTATTTTTTTCTTTGTCTTTATTTATGTTTTTGTTTTGTTTCGTTTCATTTTTTTCTCGTTTCTTTTCGACTACCAAGTGGCTTTCTCGACCTTGTCCGTTTCCCCTTGAATTCTCACTTTTTCTTTTACCCTCATTCCCTTTCTCTATCTCTCTCTCTCTCACTTTCTTTCATGCAAGCGCGTTCCTTAATTGCTTGTAATGAGTGTAAAATTTCGCGGTGGCCGTCGGCGAAGCGAGCGAACTGGTTCTGTCCAAGACGAAATGGAAATGGCCATTGAGAGAAGATAGGCCCATACGATAGTGTCGCCGAAAGCATTTGTCAGCGGTTTATTGGCCGTGTAAGAACTCGCGAAAACTCCTTAGGAACACCGGTCCTCTTTCTTTCTCTCTCTGTCTCTCTCTGTCTCTCTCTTAGTCTTCTGCATCTCGAGAGGTACGAGGTTCGTTTTAAAAGTCGTAGACCGAGCGCATTTATCCGAATCAAGCGGTGTGGTCGTACATTTTCAAAAAAAAAAGAAAAAAAGACTCGAAAGCATCCCAGAGAACTCGAGTGGAAGGCTTTACGTGTTAAAATAAATTCAAACGTTCCCTCGTAAAAGAGAAAAAGAAAGAAAGAGGATAGGAGAAAAGAAAGAGAAAGAAAATGAGGATGAGGAGGAGGAGGATGAGGATGAGGATGAGGAAGAGGAAGAAGAAGAAGAAGCGTAGAAAAGCACTTTCAACAGCGCGTCGCGATAAAATTTTCAAATTTCGAGAACGCTCCAGACTCGACTTGGGACACGATACCGTGAAAACGTCGATTTCGAGAAACTCTGTACGTTAAAGTCAAGCTCGATGGATATGATTGCGATGAACGCGAACGATCGACATTAAAGAGACGAGTAAACGTTGGAGCTTCGATACGAGCTGTATCGTAAAGCGCGACGAGGCACATTTCTAAGGGTTTAACGTACCTCACCGGAACGTTCCTCTCTTTCAAATATTCTCTACAGGAGAACGTATTATAATTTTTACTGCTAGCAGACGTACTTTATGGCGAAACTTCTTTTTATTTTCTCTTATTTTCACCGAGTTGGAACATTGGATTAGAATTTTTCAGATTTAAACGATTTTCATTCGAAGTACAATTTTATATTTTCTAAAAACGGTACAACAAATATACAAATACATTTATAATTTACGCGCGTACGATATATATATTTCTTTTTACATTTATTCACAATATTAGAATGTCAGAATCTGATCATTTTTGTGTTGTTAAATAACGCCTATATGCTAATAGTATATATGTGACTGCATTTGTTTATAATAAGAATAATTAATAATGGAAATAAATTTGTATTAAATACTTAATTACACAATATAACAATTATAACGATCGATAAAAATGAAAAAAAGGGATGATTTGATCTAGAAAAAAAAGTCTCGTACGTTTCTGGGATATATGTAGTACCTATATCTCTGTGATAATGCGAGAATGATATGATAGTCACGATGTGGTGTATTGCGATTGGTCGTGGCTTCAAATGCGTAAATAGGAGAAACCGATGCAGATGTGCACACGTGGAATCCATTACTTGATTGCCGTGCCTAAGTAATTATCTAGTACCGTTAGAAAACGCGAAAGACTGCGGTTCAATATGTTCACCAAATAAAAATCATTTTGCCGTTTCATAGGATCGTGGCTTACATTAGTCGATTTTCCACTCTCTCTCTTTCTCTCTCTCTCTCTCTTTCTATCCCTCTCTTCCTTCCATCCACCGCGAGTTTCCCTCTCTCCATTTATCCCCACCTCATCTCATCGTACCAAGTTATCGGGTTATGACGTTATAGTCGCGTGATGTTTGCACGTACGCGCGACTGTACAAACATGAGCTGCGTTGCGTACGGTTATACATACGTAAGCTACGTATGTACGTTCGATTGCCATTTATGGAATTAAATTTCATGCCTCTGTGGTTCGGCCACGTTATATAGATCGCAGGATTTTGTCGCGATAACAGCGTGCACTGACTTTCGATACGTTTTGCATATTCATTCATTGATTTTGCACAAACGATTTACAGATATATCGGTACGTTCAAAGATATTTCCTGCGTCTATTTTTATCGCCTAGGAAGGATTCGAAAAAATCATTTTTCAAAAAAGAGATTTTTATTTTTTTTCTATAGATTTTTACATTGACCATCTTTGGTGGTATATTTGAGGCGTAGTTTCTTAATTGGTTTTTTTTTTAACGGAAGATAGTTAGCTGATATCGAGAGAATTTCCAACGATTTGGCAAATCTAAATGAACAGCTCGATAGGAAATTTGTATTCGTACAATATTTTCTTTTGTAATATAGTAAAAACGATTGCATAGTTAATACAACTCAAAATGAAAATAATAGGAGATGCCCAGTTGGAACAGCATCGTTGAATTATCAGCGTTAAACGTCTGTTTTCTTTAAGTAAATAAGCTTTACAATTCCGACAAATATCAGTTCGAACAATGCTATTGAATCTAGATTTTACAGATCGTTCCATGTAAAGAAAGTGTTGGCACCGAATCGGTAGAAAATACTAGAAGCAAGAACGTATTTTACGTGTAACTGTTTACGAACAAACAAGGATGGCCATGTATGAAATTAAATTTGACGCTTTACGGATGTTGAATTAGCGGTTGTGAACGTGCATACCTACATCTTCTGATCATTTCTTCATCTCGATACTCACTGGTTACTCATTACTCTTTCTCTTAATCCTAAATATTTATAATATAATTTAGTCGCTATATTATACGAAAGATACAGCTCTTGCGAATTCGCAAGATTATTCAGCGAAAACTTTCTCCTATAAATTCTTAATAAATTGATTACTTTCTTTACTTTGGCGTAAGATAGCAGCTATCATTTCGCAGCACATTAAAAATTGAACGCGACCCAATATTGGACCACAACCTATAAGTTGAGAAACACTGCTGAAGACATAATTCTCCGTCGCGTAATCAAGCATTTTGCCATTTTATAGCTCGTAGTTGAGAAGATGGAACGTGCTCGATTAGAAGTAAAGAGACTTTAGCTGATGCTGGCACGTCCGATTTGACGAGAACAATAAGGGTAAAGGAGAGTATTCCCAGGACACTAATACTTTTAGTTCTCCAGTCATCTGTGTAGTAAAGAAGAAGTAGGTACGCGGATACGCAGATGTGTAACTATCAAGTAATTAAATAAAAAGTCTATCGATCTCTCGATGTGGCTTCCTGAAACCGATGCTGCCCGTCGACAACCTACGATTTCTCTTGGGAATTCGAAATAGTCGACATTGCGATCGTAGAGGGGTTCTAATGTTCCAAACTAACCGTGTGAACGTCTTTCTAACTAAATCTAATTTTATTTTATTTTATTACGATATTCGAGATAAGATCTGTGATAGATCAATGATAGGCTATCAGAAACTTAACTTAATTTAATTATGCCACATTCATTAACTATTTTGGCTCTTAAAAGAAATATTACTCAATAAAAAATATTCGCGATGATCCATTTATTCATCCTATTCATAACGGGATAGCTTTAATTTGATGAATTCATGAACGAATTATTTGTTTTTCATATAATTAATTACAATAATCATAAGTTAACATACACTCTTGATATTCTTGAATTTGAGCTTGATTTAACGTCGAAAGTCTATTCGCTGACACTCTAGTCTAACGGGTATTCTCAAAGGACCGTAATACGCTTGTCAAGCGTGACATTTCGACTCTTCCCAAATGCGAAGAGACTCGTACGTACCTTCCGGTTCATTGATTGCATCACGATTGAATCGTCGCGCCTTGTCGGAGCAAAAACTGAGCGCAAATTGTTTTATGGAACGGAAGAATTTGATGGAAATGTTAATACCCAACGGCAATATCCACTTCGATTTTCCGCGGGGTCAGAAGTCCTTTGGATGGAGAGAAAGAATAAAAAGAGAGAAAAAAGAAAGAGAAAGAGACATATATATATATATATATATATATACATTGTAGGAGAAAATGACCGAAGAATAGAACCGATGGACAGTAAATCGTCGTAGATGTCCCTTTCCTCTTTGAGAAATCTTTCGTATCTCCCGTTTGGTTGCACCCTAATCGACTCCCTAGTCCTACCGGAATTCGGTTCAATCCATTTCCGGGAGTAGTTTTCCTTGGTGCACCTGATCTTTCGACTAACCCTCGGTTCCAAGTCAGTACGGTCATTATTTAAACGCCGTTGAATCGTCGTTTAAGAATCGCCTCGAGTCGCGCGATAGATCTTGTTAGTATATTCGAGAAAATTCATTTCAAAAGTACGGTTAAGTCTTTTAAGAAAGTTTCAGTCTTCCTACACTTTCTTACCTCGCATTTTACTTTGGCTATTAGTTACACGTCCGTCTTTTTTATATTTTCTTTTCATTTAAATTTCTTTAGAATAGCAATTGAGAAGATTTCTATAATATGAAAATTAGTATCATAGAATAATTAGATAAAAAAATTTTTATCGTATATTATATAATAATAATAATAATAATAATCATCATCATCATCATCATCGTCATAATAATAACAATAATAATAATAAGTTTTACGAGTCATCGCCATCATCCGTTGGTATCTTCTTTCGTGATCGATGTATTCACGTCGAGAGTTGCTGTTGGCTGAATGTTTTTGCACAGCTGCGCGCGCGCACCAAAGAGAAAGAGAGACATTTCGTTCGATTGCTCGAATATATATATACTCATGAATCGGAGTGCGTTTTCTCGTTCGGCAAAAACATGTGATACGTGAATGTGTACGTGCACGCGTTTGACCGCCGCAGATCGTCATCCCGTAAATACTGTGTTTGACATTACTCGACCGCCGTGCAACGCATTAACATGCAGCCGTATCAAAACAAAAGTAAATTTAATATTATACAAGTGTTGGCGTTTAATCGAACAACAAGCTAAAGCTAAATCTTTCGACTACAACTTTTTCTATTTGGATAGTTGCAAAACGTAAATTTCATTTTTTATTAGAATTTTCTATTCGAACGGATGGTAATATTTACATCAAAACTATAAGACCCACGTTAATTAAACACTTTTTATTTGTCTCGGTGAATATTACAAATTCTAAAAATATCAAATCCTTTTTGGAACAAATACATGCTCCCTCTACATATACTTCTAGTATATATACTCTACGTATACTTAGAATAACAAATTTAATATCAAATAAACTTTTTAGAAAAATATACCAAGTTCTTAAAAACAAATGTTACGCGATTCATTTACTGTAAACTACTAACATCATTAAATTGCCTTTTAAGATTTGATTTTCGGGATAAGTCAGTAATTAAGCAACTTGACGATCGTTATTGCGACGCTACTAATACACCTCATGATAATGCCGAAGCGAAAGTTACACTATGCAGCAGGGGCAAATTGGTCAAAGGGTTGGTTGCAAACTGAAATGGAGAGCGCGGTCGGACGTCGGCTGTATTCAGCATCTCTGGTAGGATACGACGACACTACTAGCTGTCGTGAACCCTCCACCGGAGCCACCGGTGTACTTGCCAGAGAGTGCTTTTCATCTCCGTAAATGGGCCGGCGGTAAAGCAATTTTGGTACATTACCTATACCTGCTTCTCTCCGTTCTCCTTACTGTCAAGCTTTCACTCTCTTCCCTCATTCTCTTTTCTCTCTCTCACTCTCACTCTCTCTCTCTCTCTCTTTCTCTTTTTTTCACCAACCACATTTCTGCCTCCTCACCTTTCATCTCATATCGATCATTCAACTCTTGATCGTGAAAAGAACTTGATTTCGATGAAAAATATTATATTTCGAACGAAAGACTAGATAGAACAAATATAAACGGTTCCGATGTTTCGTCAGAACAAATAATTTTCTCTTTTTTCCTTTCGTTTCCTACTTATGAAAGATCATGTTCTATGATAAAATATAATAGAAAACATTAAACATCAATCCATGTATCGATAAGTTAGGATGGTCGAGTAGTTATAAAGAGATTGAGAAGAAAAGAAATGAAAGGACGACGACGAGAACGAATGATATTTTTAATCCAGTCGTGTAAGATGATTTCACGGGTGCTGATTCGTTGGTAAGTCAGTCTCGTCCGTGATGCATCGCGAGAGATATAGTCAGTCCAACGATGCAGCTCGTGGTAGTGCACTATAGCCGTTTGTCATCTCGGTGAAAACGTTATACGGCGACATGCCACCAGTTTTCAGAAGGGTTTGGTGTTCCTGATAGGGTTGGTATTCGCGAAGGGAAAGCAACTTTTGTGGGCGCACTTTGTGGCCGTCAAGAAAAGGGGTAGAGATTTGCTTTGTTGTCTTGCATGAACGCGAAGGCAGCAAGGAAGAAGAAGGGAGTTCACTTGAAAGGGCGCCATTGTCGCTACGACCAGTTCTGCTACACCCTGGGGTGGCTTACTGTCCACATGATAACAAGAATCATTATTTCTCTCTCTCTCTCTCTCTTTCTCTTTCGGGAGCTACCTTGTCTTCGCGGAAATAGGGATTGTCATTCAAAAATAAATCGTACTGGTCCCAAGCACTCCCCAATTGGGCTTATCCAGCTTATCGTTGCTTTTAAAAGGACCCGATAAACTACGTTTTCATAACGCACTCTTCGTTCTTGCTATCAATGTGCTACCCTTCTTTCGTGCTAACTATTGTACTCGATGCGAATGACGTATAATACATGGGAAGAAATTTTAATAACCATCAGTAACACTGTGAGGAAGAGATACAGGCTTCTCTTGTGAATGTTAGATATAAGATATAAACAAAATACGATGACCAACTGCTAATATATATTCTACAATATAGATATAAGAATTATCATTATTATTATTAGAAAAATAATTATAATTCTTTTTATTTTTCTATATATGTTCGTATTATATTAATCATCTACTTAATCAGGCAGAATAAATTAATGTTTAGATTTATTTATACATAATATTTTGTGCGTTTATTTCTATAGTCCCATTTTTATTAAATCATTATCATTTGCTTCATCCTTGTCTCCCAAGTTGTTTATAGTATTTCAAAAGCTATTATAATATGATCGGTCTCGAGTCGATTCTAATATTAACATACAAGAAAATGTGAGGACATAAACGTAAGCGTTGTTGAACGCATAATGAGAATCTTTGTTAATTTTGTGGTCCCAGGAACGTAGTAGAAGGTAAATTTGAGTGTCTATTCTGAAGGAGGGTAGCACAATTCTAATTTAAAGGCCTCGTGGCCTCGATATTTCGCGTCTCTGAACACTCATACCGCGGAATCCGCTTCGTACTCGCTTCCTTGTAGATCGCTCTCAAGGGAACGGACCTTCCTTCCTTCCTTCCTTTCTATCTTCCTTCCCTTCTGACCCTTTCTTCGTAGCAGGAAGGTTGCATGGGTCATCCTCTCTCTCTCTTTCACTTTCTCTTTATATTTCCCTCTCTCTTTTTCTCTCACTCTTTCTATTTGTATTTCTCTCACTCACATATATACACACACACACATTCTCTCTCTCTCTCTCTCTCTCTCTTTTTTTCTCTTTTCTTCTCACTGTATATTTTTTGATCTTTCTCTCTCTTTCTTTCGATTTGAAGGGTAGTCATAGTCTCTCACCACGACTTTGCACCCTCTACCTACGTTAAAGAACCCTATGAGCGTGCAAGAGTATCTCTGGTTACACATTATGCGGTTTCCCATACTCCTTGGAGATAGTACGAGGTGCCTTCCTTTGAGACGAGAGTGCTCGCTGCGATGCTTCCATCGGTTCGCGTTTCATCTCTCGTCTCGTATCCATTGCCTATAATTCGAACACTTTACCTGAGAACTCGATCGAATTTGAGCTCGTTGAATTTCCATTGCTAGAGATTTCATGAAAAATTTGAATTGAGAAACAGGACGAAAAAAGGAACGAATGATTCCTTCTTCTCATAGTTTTACGCAATTGAAATGTTTTATATGATATTTCTAGAAAATAAAAAGAGAAAAATGATTATTTGTATATTTTATAAATTATAGTAATATATCATATTCCAATTCTATTTTACAGATCAAATATAAATCTTTGCAGGTAATCTCTTGTGTGTGTGTGAAAAAATAACAAGGATATGTGTAAACTTTTTCAATATAGTCCACAGGTGGTTAATGGTCTCCTACTTTGATTCTAAGAATCTCATAGAGTAAGACAGTGATGAACAAAAACTTTTTCGGTACATAAGAATTTGTTTAACTCTTAGACAGCAAAGAAATGTATTTTTAATAAATATCATTCGTGGGGTATATAAGTTTGTAGAATTCGAATGAAAGGATTAATAGTAAACGATTGATTTCCATTAAAAGTATTTCTGATTCAATTTCTCGTAAATTCGTAAAATTCGACTGGTTAAACCATTTTTGTTGTCGTATGAGTAATAATTATGTTTCCCGAATATTCTTTAATACATAAGAAAATTAATTAGAACATTTTCTAATTTTTTTAAGAATTAAATAATTTTTCACCTACTAAAGTAAGTGTGAAATAATGAATTTAATGATATAATCTATTCTACGAGGGAAAATCAAGAATCGGATATACCTAAATTAACCGATCTCGAAGAGCGAGAGGAAGAAGGCGAGATTAGTAGAAGGGACATAACACGTTAACACGTACTACCCTCCAGTCAAAAGGGTTTATGGTGCGAACAGAAATCCCACAGACAATGGCCGAATTAATTCCTTAAGGTCTAATCGGACTATAATGATTCTGGTCTCGGTTGCTCGGTCGAAAGGGAATTAGTCTAAGTATTTGAAATCGTTGGACTACCGGTCTTTCTCGAGTAATTAACGGCAGTTTGAGTGATGATTTAAATGCTCGATTCCGAAAAGAAAGAGAAAATTAATGTCAGAATAGTAATAGTAATATTAATAATAACAGTAGAAGGATAAAAAATTCATTTTACGAGAAAATATGAAAATTTTGTTTAGTATTAAAAAATACTAAAAATTTTAATCTTAAGTTAAAAAAGTGTTAAATCTTTTGCTATTTTATCTTCTCTTAAAGGATAAGATATAAATTATCAAGAATAATAACAATTCCTATACTAAAGTAGAAGAAAAATAATGAATAAAATAAGAATATATGTAATTATACTTTAATTGAGTAAAAATTATATTTATAGATTTATACGCTTGAAATAAAAAGATCTTCACTGTCAAAGACAACCGAGTTTGGCATTTGGGGAATATAAATAATGAAAAACAAAAAACAATCTAACGCTACGTTGTCGAACATAAAATCATAATCGTTCATAACGTAATCGCAAAAAAAAATCGTTTAGAAGTCTATACGTGGAAAAAGTAATCGTATGCGACAGGTTTACTCCGATAGGATACACGAAACACGTAGGACGTCCGCTTTACATATTACTCGACTTCTGTATCGTATTATCTACGTTGATCCCTTAATGTAGTTCTATTTTTCGGAGGCGTAATCATTCGGCCGACAATAATGTGCACGGTGAGGGTTTTATGCGCGAAACAAAAATGAGTTTTCTTTTGAACATTTGCAAGGTAGATACGTACTTTGAAACACTCAAGAAATTTTTCAAGAACATCACATTACCGTTAGTTGTATCGAAGACGAAAACTCATTTAGGTCGACGTCTTAGAAGCTATACCTTTTCTCAAATGAAAATGATTACGAAAAAAAGAAAAAGAAAAAGAAAAATAAAAAAGGTTTCCTTTCTCTATATCTCTCTTTCTTTTTCTTTTCCTTTTCTTTGCTATACTACCCCTTCAGTTTCTTCTTTTTTTCTTTCTCTCTTTCTTTCTAGCTCACTTTCTCGCTGACTTCATACGCGATAACCCGGGGCGACAGAGCAAGGGCGATTAGCGTCCCTGTTCTCTCCTTTTTCTTCTTCTTTTTCTTCTTCTTCTTTTTCCTTCCTTTTTTCCATTTGCAAAGAAGAGAAGGAAGTTAATACGGATCCTCGTATCCCGTGGCCCATCTTGTCTTATCTAGCCTCTTATGGCCCTGTACCTAGGGTTTAGCAGAACATATCATTTTATCCAGTAACCTAAGGGCACGAAAGAAGGAAAGACACACACGGGGATAGGATGGAGGAAACTAAAGAGGGAGGAACAGAGAAAAATAATAACGCTCGCTGAACTGTCCTCTCGTATACACCGAGAACACAGAATCACACTCCGCTAGACATTAGTGGGATAGTGCACTGTCCGTTCTTACTTGACTCTCTTTAACGGAGTACATCATATCTGAACGTCCGTAGGATCTTCTCAAGAAGATGTTTTTCATGGAAATGTTTGTTGGATTTACGCACTGTCAAGAAAAAATGAGTTGATTTTTCTTTTCCCTTTAAGAAACATAATTATATGGTTTTTACAATATTAATTTTATTTTATAACAAAAAATAATAATTACTAAAATATTATTTTATTTATATAGAACTAAATTGTCTCAAAAATCTTTGACTTTCTTTTAATAAATTTTATGTTATTTTATTAAAAAATTTATACGCAAACCAATTTTCTTCATTTCGTATAATAATATAATTCAGTGGAAATAACATAAAATAAAAAATATCGTGTATAATGAAGCTTATTATGAGATATCAAGAAAACTTTATGGATTATTTAATAAAATATAAATTAGTAAATAAGTAAGCTCGTATATTTCGTTATTGCTTTATATTCTTGCATGTTAAAAATCCGATCGGTTTGCCGAGAATTGATTTATCGAAGAAGAACATACGGATGTCCGAGGTTCGTATCCTGCTTCGATCGACCAGACTAGAGAGTTCTTCGTGGTTTGTAGGTGACAGGCGATTACGCCGTACCGGCCGATGACCGTTCATCGACCAAAGAGGGTCATTGTCGTTTAGGCAGCAACGCGATCGAAGCGATCGACGACGATGACAACACCGACAACGACAACGACAACGACAACGAGCCCTTGCCTGTAATTATACTTCGAGTTCCGTTGTTCTCATCACACAAAGGATCACTCTGTCTCATTGATACCTAACGTGCTAAGAGACAACAATCGCTCGAACAATATCCAGAGATTTTCTTAAATCAAAAACAGGTCTCTCGTTCAATCGAAGATATCAATCAATACTTTTTATATTCTGCAGTATTACAAAGAGAAAAAAAAAAAAAAGAAAAAACAACAAAAAAGAAAAAGAAAGAAAAAATTCTTTGGTGGGTTCGCAAAGTCAGTTTAAATCTTATTCTCTGACATAATCGGAAATGAAAAGTAAGTCGAGGAAAATAGTGATTCGACATCGATATAAGACAATAAAAAAAGTCTTGAGAGTTTTCCAACGACCTATTTTCCGAGCATATCGTTTTATCATTGTGAATGCATTGAACTACTCGCCCTCTCTTTCTTTCTAGTTTTTTTAACGTGGTCGTTGCGCGCAGGTAGTACAACAGTTGCATTACCGATCATTCGATGGAAATTCAGGCAAGACCTTCGGCAATATATACATGGCAACTTGGCGCGCTTTATGGCATTCCATGGGATACCAGGAACAAGTTTTCCATCGAAAGGGGCCACGTTTTATTTTCAAATAACAAAAGTAACGGGGAATAAGGTGTGCTTACATACGACTCGACTGGTACAAGAAAATATTTGCATACAAACGAATCATGCCGCTTTTTTTGTTTCTCGTCTTTCACCAACAACGGCATGTTATCGAATTTGGGTTCTCTCTCTCTCAATGGACGAATTGTACTTGCGACCACGCGCTCCTATTGTTGGGTGAAGATGTATTATAATTTAGTATGGTTCAATTTAATGAAAATAATATGTCGAATGTTATTAACAAATTGTACTTTGAATCGATTGTTCGCATGAGATCAGGTTCGCCAAATCGTCCATTTAAAATCGGTCTGTAGATCTCAATCGATAACGAGGGCGATTTGCGGAACGCTTCAGGGAAAACCACCGTTTTGGACATTAACGTGATTGGTTCCGATACGAAGCAACGAACGAATGAACGAACCGAGTCGCATCTGCATTGGACTCGAGCGATTCCGATGACAATGGAATTTAATAAAGGGAGTGATTACGTTTACCACAAATCAGTATCGAAATGAATCGATGTGACGTTGATGTATCGTCAAATTCGAGACGACTAGCGACGTTGAACTCGCTCAAATCCGCCAAGATAAACCAATTCAATTACGTTCGCAAAATATATGTAGGTACCTATCTATATTTATCGTAAGGTAAATCGTTAAACAACGTTAACGATGACGACGAGAAGACTAACGACGAGGATAGATTCGGTTACGGGTGATCATATATGAAGGTATGTATGAACGAAACGTGAAACCAAGCCAGATCCTCTCTTCTAACGATTATGACAGCCACGTTTATCGCGCTCGTTACGGTGATCGAACGAGAATCATTGGATATTCGAAGAGAACTATATGGAGATCAAGAATATATTGCCCATATCTTTCCCATGCGTGTAATTACGTTTTAATTAATTACCAACTTTATATTTTTAATATCTGTTTTATATAACAATCGTATGACGATTATTATTGATTTCAAACTCGTTAATAATTAAATCCCAACAATTTTTATGCTCCGAATAAGCATCATACTTGTTTTTTATATGACTTTCATTAAAAATGATTTTTGAAAACTGCTTTATCATTGTCTCTAGTTTGAAAATAAGATACGAAATGAAAAAGAAAATTTATTGGTTAGGAAAGATACACGGTCTATTGATTTTAATCGATTCAAGATTTACTACCAGACCATGTTCGAAGATGAAATTTTAAGTACTCCTGGATCGCGTAGTAACATGGAACGAGAAGGCAATCTTCGGATTCATACTCTTCTTTAGCGTCATGTTTAAGTCATATAGGATATCGTACGTGCATACATTCACATGTAAGAAGAATGCACGTTTCGCTGAAACATGGTACTCGTGGAGTACATAAACCTTAACGCGAAGTATTACATTGCACTTTGGTAACCATAGATTCTCGTAAATTTGATTAGAAATGCGATAGGATGGAAAATTTATTTCCATTTTATTTCTTTTGTGAAGAAGTACAAAAATTATTCCCTTTTGTTCGCCTCATTGTACGAAGGTTAATTTGTGAAAATTAGTCTGAAAATGCGCAACAAAAGTAAGTAGTAAATTGCGATAGTGAAAGGACGTCATAGAGGGTGATGATACGACGATGTGCACGCGAACTTGCGATTAGTCAAAATTTTCGAACAAAAGAGGAGAAATACTAGAATCACGAGAACCTAAAACACTTTATCCAGATGTATGAGAAAAATGATAATAGTGGAGGGGAAAGAATAGGGTGAATTGAAAGCAAACGATCATTACTGTGGGTAGACGAACAACTATTAATTATATTTATATGTCGATGATGATTAAGATTAAATTATCGTATAAACAAAATCGATTTAACCAAACATCGAGTATATTAACAATAATTATCATTAGGGATTCAACATGGTCTTTTTGTTGTTATATCATAAGACTTTTTGAATTTAAATAATAAAAGAAGTAAGTAAATTTAATCAATAACTTTTTCATATTTTTCAAATATAAAAAGACTTATCGATACCCTTAATTTCAAGTTTAAAAAAAATTCATTATTATTACAATTAAACTTATTGTTTTGAAAAATGTACAAATGAGATAAATAAACCGAGTAAGGTGGTTTTAGAATTTGGTTTCGTGTAACGTAGAATTTCGTTTGAGAAAATCTAAAGGAATATAAAATAAGATACGAGAGTCAGAAATGGAAATTAACTTGAAGAGTTCATAAAAAGAAAAAAAGACTAGAAGAAGAAAGAATACGCGCGCGACAAATGGTGTTTATGTCATGCTTGTTAAGCTGCGAATAATTGATTGGGATATTTTCCAGATCTTTGTGAAAGTTTGAAAGATAATCTCTCGAAGTCGTTGCGTATTCTTTCTATAATATTAACATGATGACATATAAGAAAAAGATGGAAATACGAAAGATCTTAAAGAAGTAAGAACAAGAGATAATACCTGCGTAAAGTGACACTAAAGTGTTCATTCGAGCAAAGAATTTTAGGGAAAAAGGGTCGCGAATAAATAAAAGAGAAAAAAGACAAGAATAAGCTTGGAGTGAAGAGATATCGTCAAGTCGAAAAGAAAAACGTTCCTGTCTACCTTACGGCTATCCTATCTAGATAACCTCGACAGATGGTTTCTTTCATCTCCGTTTTTTTTTATCGCCACGACCGTGTAAATCCTTAAGAATAGTCGCAATAAAAGTATGGATATTTCATTCTTTTCTATGTTACCATACTATATATTCATAACAATTAATCAAATACGTGAAACACAAAGTTCATATTATTGACTCATTACTTTTCATTATTACCAAAAATAGATAATGTAAGCGTTGGGTAGTATCGTTCATTAATATAATTACTTTGTAATCTTAATACAGTAGCAAATAATAAAAAAAATAAGAAAAAGAAGAAGGAATCTTCTATATATTTAAGTATAACATATTCAACTCGAATAAAGGGAAAAGAGAAAAGAGAAAAAAAGGAAGAACGATCGAAAGAAAAGCAAAGCGAATCTTTGCGTGTTTAACTCGTATCCGCGGAGCTTCGTTAGCCATTAAGATGGCTTAATCGCAACGAAGAAACTGTATGCGGAGACGGAGAGAAAGGAGAAAGGTAAGGAGGAAGAGAAAAGGGCCGCGTGAAAATCGATGAGAAGAATTCAAGCGTGGGAGAAGGAGAGAAACACATAGAAAGAGAGAGAGAGAGAGAGAGAGAGAATGTGTGTGCACGTGTAAAAGTGGGAGTGAGAGAGAAAGGTAACCTGTACATCGTAGGGCAAGCATGCACATTGGGCACGTAACCGATGTTTATCACTGGGATGCACCGAGCCATCCGATAGGCCAAAGAGAAGGAGACTTCGAGAAGAGAACAGAGGAAGAGAAAAGAAACTCAAAGTATTCCTTCGAAGAGGTAGAAAGAAAGAAAGAGAAGAAAAAGAGAAAGAGAGAAAAAAAAGGATCGTACTCGCGAACGAGCCTTCCGTCGATGTGCAACGCCCGCAGGAGTAATGGACCGGTCGAAATCGTATGCACCGCACTCGTCCGACTCGTTCTCGCACTCTTGTACGTGAGTGGCCCGATTTGGTCGACGGTTCGGTAATTCATGCTCGCGATCTTCGATATTATCGAACTCCCGAAAACATTCTCCTGCTCGGTCTCTCACTGCTAATATTTACCTCGTAAATCTATTAAGATGGGTACGCATGAACCGATAAAGAGAACGTGGCTTATACTTGGCGTCCGTTTGATTCAGAACCAGAAGGAAATGATTTAAAGAGGAGGAAAGAAGAGTCATGGAGAAAGATATTTTCTTTTATTTTTCTTTTTCTTTTCTGACATAGAGAAGTGCATCATGCATGAGAGAGGGAGATATGAAAGGATATTATTAAACAAGAAGAAAAGAAAATAATATGTATACTTCCGTGAATGATATTTTTAAATGTATAGAGATAAGTAATGAAGTAAGATCGAATAAAAGATATAATCCTGCCAATCGAGAAACGTTTACTTTTTTGAGAAAATAAGACAGAAAAAGAAAGAGAAAGAGAGAAAGATACGTCGTGTTCCAAGAAGAAGCATATATAAAAACTTATCGAATCAAGATCCCAAGCCAAGCGGAGTTACGTATGCATACGCGTAACCCAGTTTCGACGACCGCAATGCACACGTCGAGATATAAAGCCGAAAATGTAATGTCGACGGTACAGCACAGAACGCTCAATGTAAGAAGCTCTTAGACTCGGGCGCGGTTGCGCTTTGCCCGCTTATGTTCCTACCTATGTATATCTGAGAGAAAAATGGGTCGCGAGATGCAGCAAAGCAGCAACCCGTACTACACACACAGCGAGATATACCTACCAACCAACCTAGCTAGATAGATCTACGGTACGTAGTGATACGCTACCTACCTAAGAGCGAATTTCTTGAAAAATTCTTAGTAGAAGTCTCGCGAGAACGATCGTCGAATTTTATTCGAAACTTCTTCTTGTGCTTACTTTTACGAGTAATCCCGTTTACGATTCACGATCGTTTCCAAGACGTTCCTACCGAACGTTCTCTTCTATTTTCGGGAGAATTAGCGATCGATCGTGAAAGAGAACGAAAGGGAGAGAGAGAGAGAAAGGAAAAAAGATCGAAGAGTTTGGTTTAAAGGGGGTAAGGTGTAATAAAAGGGGAGAAGAAAAAAGGAGAAACAATAAGTAAGAAATAGTTCAACGGACGAAATAGGAGAGAGGTAAAGCGCGATAGAGTTGGCCGGAAATAGCTTTCCTGTGGTTGTAACGGTGGACCTTCGATTCACCGTGAGTGGAGTTCGGTAAGAAATCGCCACGGAATTTTCTCAAACTTCTTCAATAATACTTTTCGCCGTTTGGTGCGAGTTCCTGCCTCTCGCACTGTGCCAGCCAACAGAAGATTCTTCCTTTTTTCCATGAAAAAGCACTCTCCCAAGTTTTCAACGAAATGCGGTACACAGTTATCGCAAGTGGACATACTCTGCTGTTCGAAATGAATCGCCGACTCGTTTGAAACTCCGATTGGTGGACTTATCCACGATGGGACCATAGAGAGTAAACGTGCTTTCGACTATTTTCCCACGTTATTTCTTTTGTCCAAAGAGCAAAGAACGAACGACACTACTATACATGTACCTACTGCTCTCTTCCATTTAAACTTCCTTCCACCATGATCGATGTTATTCTTGTAATCATTTTTTTTGTCTTCATTCGCTCTTTCATTTCACCCATTGTATCCGTGTTCTCGTTTGGTATGATTTGAATTAACGAAAAACGCTCTCTACGATAAAATGTCTTCGTAGACAGATTTTGTATCGAATAAAATCATCCTCTTTACCTCGTTGAATCATTTTTCGATGCTCAGACAGTACTTACCCGTCGTTTAACGATTCTACGAGCTTCGAGAGTAACGCTTTGTGAAACGTTGTTTCTCTTCTTGCGTTTATTCTTGTTCTCTTAAACTGGATTTTTAAGGCAGGTACACGGCTGTCGCTTTTAAATGGAATATAAAGGGAGTTTAAGAGGAGCGTATTTATGGTCTCAATTCCAAGAGCAGACGGCGGCCCGCAGTCGATGCATACGAACTCCCGCCGGAGGGGCCTCCCGTGCATTAACGCGCCCGTCCACCGGAAATTGCGTTTGTAAAATTTCACAAGGTACCTCGGCAAACTCGAACGCTCGAGTTTCTTTTTCCGTGGGAGGCCATCAAGAAGCAGCTAGAGAAATCGTATTACTTTTTTTCTTTCCTCCCTTTTCTCCCACGTTCCTACTAACCACCGTTCACAAAATTCGACGCGAGAACGCGTTACCCTTGATAACTTTGCGACCCGTCGAATCCTCCGAGATTTCGTGCCAAACATCTCTTTACTTATTCGAATAACTTTTAAAAGAAGCTTTTTATAGGAATACAAGATACGTCTCCTTTATATGAGATTACTTTTTCATCGGGTATAAACGTCGAGATTGGGAAAGGATGTAGAAACGCGAAGAAACAGAGTTCAATAATAAGAATAAAAAGAAATAATCTCTCTGATACATCAAATATTATCGTATATAAAAGATCCGTATTTTTACTTTCCGAAGTTATCTATATTTTATGAATCAAAAGTCGAAAGATCACAGCATTCACAATAATCGCTATTTCAACGACATACATACGTACATACACGTTCGTTTTTGTGATGTAGTCGGCCTGCAGGCTGGAATACAACAGACACGGCCGAAAAAGACACGGCGTGGTTGTGCATATCACAGGGATGGGCTGCACTGCAATTAAATGCACGTACACTCGAAGGTACCTCAGATTTATGCGTCACTGCCGGCGTTCTGCCTCTTTCCATCCCTTCTCACTCTCTCTCTCTCTCTCTCTCTCTCTCTCTCTCTCTCTCTCTCTCTCTTTGGCTTTTTCTCTCATCATTTTTTCCTGTCTCTCTTACTCTTTCTGCTCCTCCTCCTTCTTAAGAGAAATAAGAAAGAGTGAGAGGTGCGGGAGCCCTCCTTCGCATCTTTTTCCTCTCGTCGTTGTTGAACGGACCGACAGCATGAGCCACCGAGCAGCACATACTTCCAACAAAACGAAACGATCCTTGCGTATCTCAATCCCAGAGGAGGCTGTACCCCATACGACTGGTACTTTTGATTAAGTATCGCTAGTGATTAAGCGCGTCTCGATACGGGCAGAAGTGGCCGTTATTCGCGGCCACCTTCTTTCTATCTCCTTGCTTCGGGGTGTGTCAGAAGAAGTCGCCGCGACGCATCGCTATCTACCTTTCCATTCTTTATCCTTACCTCTTTTCCTTCCCCCATCTCTCTACCTCCCTCCACCCCTCTTTCTTTCTTCATTTCTTTCTTTCTTTCTTTCTTCTTCCCCCAATCGCTCATTCTCCCTTTTCTCTCTCTCTATCTCTGTTTTTATACTCTTCCTGCTTCTCTTTTTCTTCGATTTGCGATCTTGATCGACAATGTCCCTTGTGCAAGTAGTTTTCGAATAAGAGTCATTTACATATCGCCTCTCTCTCACTCATATTTCATGCCATTTTCTTTTTAAGATTTCATCGAAAAAATTCAGCGCTAGATTATTTTACTTTTATGCATCATTTTATATAAGATCTCTTAGAAAAGAATTCGTGAACTTTTTAAATATATTTATAGGTAATAAAATATCAGTGAATCGAAAGCTAATATCTTGTCTACAACATACCGCAGCGATTCTAATTCTATCTTTTAATAAGGAGTATACTTTTTATTTACTATTTTTCGTTTTGCTAATATAAAATTAAGATTATTATTGAAAGAAAGTACTTTACGGTAAATCGTGCCCGTACGTTACTTAAAACTAATGTCAATTAACTTCTTTTAAAAAAACATACAATAGCATTTTTAATTCTATTATATTTTTTGAATGTATAATACAGAAATATTAAAATTATATTCATTTTCATATCTTTTCGTTTGCTAAAATGAAAATAAAATTGTTAGTGGAAAAAGATAGATTACATAACATAGCAGCAAACTTGTTAGATAAATTAAAAATTAATGTTTCATACACTTACGGGGCTTATCTAATACTACTTTTTATTCTTATTTTTTGTTTCTATTTTTTTTATTCTTGAAATTTATAATGTGAACAAATAAAAGATATAGTAGGATGAAAGAAATCGTTTTTCTAGGCGGAAATGCACGTGTTTGTAATTCGACACCACTTGAAATAGTCTGTCGTCTAATGTTTCATCGCACCAAAACCTCTCGGATATTCCTTATCGAAAGTAAAATAAAAGTCTAGATTGTTATGTTCGGGAATGATCAGAAAGTTTAGAGAACAATACAGGAAAATATAAACTAATAAACTTTTCAAAGAAATTGCTAAGATGCACAATTTACAGCATTGCATTCTCTTACATTTTCTGAACTTTACATGCTAAATTTATAACTCGATATGGTATTCTACGCGTAGACAAAAGAGTGTACTTTAATTTAATATAAGTTTCAAATAAGTTTCCGACTTCGTCGAAAGGCACTTTGCATTGATAACAATGCCGAGTAATTACTTGCAATGACTGATTTCCGGCTTTGACAGTAACATACATATATATATACATATTTTCATTTGTTAAAAAGGGAATAAAATTATTAATGAAAAAATGTATATTACGGTAAGGAGCATATTCGCTAAAACAATTCGTCGCGTGGTAGGGTGCAAAAACTAACATATGTATGTCACTTAATCTCAATTACGTGGTTACGCAGTGACTGTAACTCATATGTGGACATATACGTATTAACGCATACAAATATATAGAAACATATATATTAACGCACGCGACACCCACTCGTCTTGCTGTTAGTCATTAAAATTTTGTAACATCTGCTGACTACTTAGGAATGAAGCGGTTTCGAGGGCCGGAATCGCCCTTGTTAAATTGCCACCAACAACCAACGTCCATCTCGAACGATGACGAAGCAGTACGTTCGCAGCTAAGGGCAACGAGCTTTTACTACGTTCTTAATGCAATTGATTTAATTACGTAATGCTTGCCATTGTGTTCTCTTCCTGCTTTACGTTTCATAGTTCATTGCGACGCGAACGTCAGGGTACCTACGTCTTTTTCTCTTTCTCTCGAGTATCGTACATTGGTGTCACCCTTTTTTTCTATTCAATGATATATTCCCACGATCATATCCTATGCTTACTTGATATCGGTCTTTAATTTAATAATTATAATCAAGAAACGATAGAGATATATCGTAAGGTCTATTAAAGAATATTGAAAAGGAAAGTTAAATTTGCACGGAAATGAAAGTGACCGTATAGCAATTAGTTGATTAGAAATATGAAATTTGAATGAATGTTTTAAATATCGTGATGAAAAATAAAAAGAAGAAATAGAAGAAAAAAGAGACGTTGAAAAGATACAAAAATCGTTTTAAGGAAGTCACGCATCCAAGGAAGATTTTCCATCTCTCACACTCGTTCACAATGCTCTCGTATCACCAAAGTATCTCGCTATCTCTTGGCTTGCGTTTCACTCTTTGCATAATGCACTTCTATCTCTTTCTTTTTTTTTTTCTCTTCTTCTTCTCCCTCCTTTTCTTTTTTACTCGACTATTCAGCAAAGGTCAACGAGAGGCATTGAAATATCTGTAAAAACGAATTAACAAAAAATAAATAATGGAATAGAAAAGAAAAGGAGAATTTAGTCGAGTATGGAATGAGTATGATACTAGAAACGATTATTTATACTGGAATTATTTATACACGAATTTAAATTCATTACCGAATAAGATTAAGAAGATTTTTTTTAATGATAATTATTATTGCGATATTTATTTTTATGGGAAACGTTAAATGTTTATATCGATTTGTATACAATTCATTAAAAAACATTATTCAAGGTATTATACTAATTATTGATGCCATTTTTTAAATAACTTTTTGGAATAAAATTGAAGATGTAAATATGATTATTATTATTATGCTTATTATAAAAGTATTGATTATTCTATTTCTTATATTCTATAAGCTTGTTATGTTCCTACTCTGTTCTTTCGTCTCTTGTTTTGTGTTTTCTTTTTTGTTTGAACTCGTTGACGAAACGAACAACAGCAAACACAAGGATGACGAAAGGTTAGGAACAACGCTCACACAGGAGAGAAGAGGTAAAAACCAACAACTCGTCGGTATTTCATCTTTTGCGTTATTCGAAGTTGCCTTTTCACTGTAACAACGTTTATTATCTTCAGATATTCTCTATTCAATGCAGAACCTTTTGTGATAAACCGTTTTTATTCTAACATTTAATCGTAAAGAAAATATTTAAACAATATATTTTGTCGATGAATAAAATAAAACATTACAATTTTGTTATATTATACTTATTTATTTGGATATAAGTAAAAATACATTTTACGATTAGCATATATAACACATGTGAATTTTGATCACGTTTAAATAATAAAATGAATAAACAATTTTGAAAATGAATGATGACGGTATGGTGTAAATGAACAAAAAAGAAGTTATTATCTAATTTTATATAATGTGATGAGAAATAGAATTAGATTTATTTAGACGTGTAAGTATGGAGTTAAAGAAACGTTAAAAATAATACTTAAACATTCTAAATATTATCACCTGTATTACACACACACATTTTATTAGGTTTAATATTTTTATATTTAATGTTTCATATTCATAAAATGATATTTATTTCGATCAATGTGTTGAAATAAAAACGACACCGAAGAATGGAGAAAAAAAAGCAAAATAAAGAAGATAAGATAAAAAATGAAATATCATTAGGTAGTATCTATTAAAAATTATTTTCAAAGATTATTATATTATCTCCGTCTATTATGTTATCTGTTTAAAATACCTTATAATTTTTTGTTTAAATTACCGTAGTTATAATCATCATATCTATTGTCAAATTCTTATATTGAATCTAGAATTCGCATGGTGATATTTATTTTGATCAGTGTATTGGGATAAAAATGACAGGATGAATAGTAAAGAAAAAGAGAAGAAAACAAAAATAAAGAATATAAGATAGAAGGATATCACTACGTGATATCTATCAGAAGCTAATTTCGAAGAGGACTCTTTCACTTCGTCGCTCATTGTTACGTCGTAAAAATCAAAGGCCTCCCGGCGGGCACCGCGGGCTCTTTTCTTCTCTTCATCCCCGTTGGAATATCATTCGAAACGAGAAGGGATCGCGACGGGAAGAGTATTGCTAGAGAGTAAATTGACGAGGGATCTTTCTTCTTGGTTATTTCGAGATGACGAAGAGCAGGAGGAAGAGGATGAGGAATAAAAGGAGGTGGAGGAGGAGGAGGAGGATGAGAAAAAGGAAGAACTCGCAGAAGACAATGAGTATATTTGCGTCCGTACGGATTGTCTTTAGTTCGAAAGACACCCTTCTCATCGATCTATACTGGTGATTGACTGTTTGTAAAGGGTATCTTTCTCATAAATATCATTCAAGCGAATGAAACCTCAGGGAAAGCTAAAGATTCCTTGTTCTTTATGCTTTTCTATCCAATACACCATGCATATACCATTGTTTATCCAATGTGTTTGTAAATGAATATATTCAAATAACTAAAACGAAGAAGAAATAATGTTTATTATATTAATTTAAGTCTAATAGTAAAAACTTTGAAAGTTAAATAATTTATAAAGTTACAATTTAATATACCTCGAATGATTTATATTTTAATATTAATATAGAAGTTTAAGTATCGATCTCTCTCTCTCTCTCTTCTGAGGTTCTAGTCTGTTAATGTGTTACAAAATTATATCTCGAAAATAAAGCATTTTAAAGAAAACAATTTTATTACTTCGTAGGATGATTTTCGGCTATCGAACTTTTACAGAACTAGTTAGATGCATTGAGAAATTTATTGATATAAATCAAATAGGCGCCGAAGGATTCATACGAAAAATAAATACCCATTCCCCTTTTTTTCATATTGTTTTCTCTTTTATTGTTGTAGAAAAAAATAATAAATAATTAAAAGTAAATTGTGTTAACGATTTAAATGAAAATAAATAAAGAGAGGAAGTGGTTGACAAATATAGATCAAATGAAAAAAATTTTTAATTGCATTGAAAAAACAGGTTTTGTTTTTTTAAACGATGCATTAAGTCTCGTCGAATTTGTTTTCTCCCCTTATAGTACATGCACGTTTCGCAAGGTTCTTTATACCTCGGTATAAACACAATTTCTGGCAAGCGAGGCTTAAACTTCCTTTCCTCTTCTCTTCTCTCTCGTGTATCCTTGCCGCACTTTATATGCATGCGCCTTCCTTTCTCAGAGGTACCCCATGGGACGTTGTAAGGTACACAGCAATTTCGGTTGAATCTACAACTTGTATTTTTCCGTATTACGGCTTTAATTCTAAATGCGGATATCTTTTCGATGTTCTCCTATGATTAGACGGGTGCATTTAAAAAAGTGAATATAATAAGAGCGTATTTATGGGGATAATGAAATACGACTGATGTAAAATCTATGAATACCACTTTAACAAAATGAACTTTATTTTTTCTTTATATATCACGAAAAACAACCCAGTTGGTCATTAGTGTATCAAAATAATGTGAATAAAAATTTTACAATTTTGCAGTGACGTTAAAAGCAAACAATTCAAGCTTAATGCAATTTCCATTCGGTCTTATGTTAGTTGCGAAGGTTGAAAGCGATTAAAAGAAAAATAGCCCTTGCAGTATTCAAGAGAGAAAATCATTATTTATAGCTCAAGTGTTATGAATTTATTGACGAACGGCACGTAATAACGAGTCTCACATACGCCTCTCGACGGCGCTTTAATGGCGAATGGCATGAAACTTCTTAATGAGAAAGTACATCTTAATAGAGCGATATACTTGGTGTGATGGTGGCACACCAACCGTTACAAGAAAAATATTATTGCACTGAATGTTTTCGACATATTCCAAGTGTCGGATCTCGTGAAACGACAAGGGGTCTATCACGTATAAAATAATCTTAAAAGCGGATTAATTTGCGTT
Organism: Polistes canadensis; assembly: GCF_001313835.1. Classification (NCBI taxonomy): domain Eukaryota; kingdom Metazoa; phylum Arthropoda; class Insecta; order Hymenoptera; family Vespidae; genus Polistes; species Polistes canadensis. Next base: position 1,036,394 of record NW_014569556.1, on the reverse strand, counting down.
CAAGTTTTTACACAGCGAAAAAGAAAATTGATGAGAGATTTCTGATAAAGATATACATATATATAAAATATATATTATAATTTATTATACCTATAAAAAGGTAGGTAATTTTTTTTTGCGCGTTGTCACTATTAACAAAAATTCCAATTAAAATTTTTCAATTATTTTTCTCCATTAATTCAACCGACGAGACTTGGTAAAAATAAATATAAATCAATTTTATTCCGTTTAAAGTTGTGTGCAAATCGTGTTCCGTGTTAACAAAAACTCACTGAAGCTATAGTAAGCCGATTAATCAAATCTTTATGCGATTCGAAAAAAGGAAAACGAAAAGAAAGAAAAGGAGGGAACGTTGATGCACGTTCAAATCACTTAAATTATCGCGCGATACGTTGCCCCTAATATACAACGGCTTAGGTCTGGCTAATGTGAGTTTGGTCACGTGAGAGGCGTGTGGATTGTACGCGATCGTCTGCACGATCGAAAGCGAACAGACTACATATCGCACATAAATATATATATATACTATATATACTATGTATATATATATATATATATATATATTATACTATGTATATATATATATATATATATACATAGTATAATATATATATATATATATATA
>NW_014569556.1:969104-1035646 GCF_001313835.1 Polistes canadensis | reverse complement strand
GCTTTACGAAGAATGGATGTGTGTAAAACATTGGCGAATACTTTAACGTGCTAGTCAAAACACACCCTTCGAACAATTTCATTATCCATCGAGTTTAATCATTTAATATGTCACTACGAACGGTTATGTTTTTCTCTTACCACGAATTATAAATTATTATATAAATAATCAAGTTTTCGCGTTTAACGATTTTATTTTATAGAAAAAATATAAATATTCAACATCCCTCTTAGAATGTTTTTATACTTTTATTATTTTTTTATTTACTTTTTTATTCGCGTTAAACTTGATATACAACATAGATATACCCATGAACCGTCGCGTAACAGATCGTACTCAACGGATTGTTAAATAGAAAACGTTATGGTCTCATTTTAGTGGTTTACAGTCGCAATACGAGTAACGGTCTACTAGTCTCGTATTTCACACGAATACAATTCGGTCTAATTAACCTTCCTCTATCGACACGACCGAATAGGAAAGCTTCGAAGCTGCAGTTATAACGTAAGCGTAACGCGTCCGTATTTCGAAGATATTAGACACGGTCGATCTTTAGTCTCAAGATGATTCATTGCGGTATTGGAAATTGTGTATTTCGAATATTAACATCCCTATGACAAGAAATTTTCCATTCGTTTTTTCTAGTTAAGACCTTTAATATGGGAAAATGATTATTTTGTCTATTTTCTAAATTTCTAATTTACGAAACTCTCAAAATAATAATATGTACCAGAAAGTTTTCATCCAGTGAGTCATGGAAACGATTAAAGTTTCGTAGTAAGAGAAATTACGGACAACGTCGTAAGATTAGGGAAATCATAAAAGCAAACGGTGCTGTGACACGTAACAGAGAAGTCGTTCTCTCGATGGTCGCTTTGTTTTTTGGGTCAACATTATCGCGACTCGAGCGTTCGTTATTTTCCGGCTCTGTTACACCCTTGCTTTTACCCTGTTTCCGTGTCTTTTCTATTTTTACTCTCACAAGTAGTCGCCATTAGTCGCACGTCAAAAATGTAAGCTTTAAGTTTTTAGCGCAGAAAATTTTTACTGCTCGAAGCTATTATTGTATATAGTATATTACACATACAGATAGACAATTCTTTTTTACACTCGAAATGTTGCAACAATCAACGAAGAGAACTCTAGGCAATAGCGGGGGTTTATTTTTATTATTATCTTTTAGGTGCAATTAGTGCAAGTAGTGGTACGCTTTAGAAAAAGAACAATTATTTTTCTTATTTTTCTTTTTATCCCGGAAAAAAAGGTACATTTTAAAAGACGACGAATACTTTTCATTCGCTTTAAACGTTGGTGGAAAAGTCTTATAGCAATAGAAAAGTCGTAGGTAACGGAATGCATGTGAATGTATGACTTGAAACAGTCGTGGTCAGTTTGTAAACGAGTCACCTCGTCCACTGGCATCGCTTTCATCTTGCTGGTTTTCCATGGTCGCTCGAATAATTAAAGCAACCAACAGAATTACCCTGAAATTTCGGTCGAGCCATATAGCCCGAGGACTGCAACGCTAATTGACCCATTTTCGCGGTAATTGATCATCAACCTCCGGGATGGGATATCCATTACACTTTTCGCGAAGGAAAAAGAGAAGAGTTACCATCTCGTCTATCGCAAAACCTCGGATAAGCTGGCAATAATATCATTAAGTCCCACGACAATTTTCTATCAGAAACGCCTTTTAATTTTCTTATTCCCTCGGGCTTTCCCTCATCTTTTCCTTTTATCTCTTTCTTCTTCTTTTTTTTCTTTCCTTTTCTTTTCTTTTTTACCCATCTTCAAGGACTCCACGAAAGATGCGATCGATATTAATATTTATTCTTTCTCCGATACTATTATATGTTCCCTTTAGGTAGAGTGAAAAAAAAAGAAAAATCAACGATTTATGTAGAAATAAAAACCTCTTCCTGGCAACGCGTGTCTGTACTTTAAAAAAAAAGAAAAAAAAAGAAACACAAAATTGCTTCCTTTAACACAATTTTCGAGGGTAAACAATTTTTGAAGAACCCAAACCCTGACCCATAAAAATCAATCGTTGTATATAGCCCAAGTCATATATCTATATCCAGTGTAGGAAACTTTCCAAGATTCGATCTCGACTATAATAAAATAAAATACGAATGTATCTTTCCGTGACGGGGGCGACCCTATTCGTTGGTAACATTGCGAAAATCAATGTCAGCAGTGGTTGCTGCCACATTCGCAATCGGAAACATGGGCCGTTACAAATGCACGATCGAAAGTCACGTCAAGAGAGTAAAGAGGTTTTCGAGACACTCCCGGTCGAGCTTTCCATTATAACTTCCTTTAAGTGCAAACCGTCTCTCTCTCTCTCTCTCTCTCTCTGTCTCTTTCTTTCTTCTGCGTTTTCTCTCCCTCGATCCTTTTCAGAACGAGCTAGGGATTTATGCGTATTAAATATAGAGGCTTTTAACCGCGATTCCTGGAGACCACGGGGGTAAGGCGCTGAATATTTATGTACGCTTTAGTCGTATTCATTTGCCCTTTTTGCCTCTGTATAACGTCGAGCGTACATGCAACGAAAAGGAAGAAGAAGAGAAAAGCTGCGAGTTGAAGAAGAAGATGAGAAAGAGAGAGAGAGAGAGAGAGAGAGAGAGAGACAAAGTGCAAGGACATATGGTAACCAGGACAGTGCTCGTTTTTGGTCGCAATTTTAATAAATTTCAATGATTTCCACCGTTCTCCTACGTTTACGTCCGCCTCAAAACGATTACGACGATAGTGGCGAAGAGCAGAATCTAGGAGAATACGAGAGACGGCCGCTTACACACTGTTTATTAAACGCAATCGAGCTCGTTTCGCTTACTGAGTCAAGAACGAAATAAATTTTCCGCTCGTGTCCTAAATACGTTTTCGTTGGAACGTACTGCTTGACTTTTTCCTTCTTAAAGTCATTTTCTCTTTCTCTTTCTCTCTCTCTCTTTGACGTTATCTTTCTCTTTTTGGGTGGCTCATATTTTTCATAAACATCGTCGTCGACTTCAGGGTCTAAAAATTTCCCGTTGAAAATGGAATTAAATTTCAAGAAAGAAAAAAGGAAATAGAGAGAGAGAGAGAAAGAGAAATTTTATCACTAGTCATAAAGATAATGATACTTTTGTATTGTATAAATAATAACGGTATCAATGAATAGTAAAAATAAAAGAGAGAGAGAGAGAGACAAAGATAAAGAGATAGAAATTTCACGTTTAGGAACCAGAGAGAAATCTTTTCTTGTGAAATCGGATTCCAAGGAGAGAGTACATAGACTCAATGGAGAATTCTTACGATCCCAAATCTACTGTATGTACGCTTCGTTTCTAAGATTAATGCGCTAGCTGACTGCGCTGTCATAGCTGATTCATGTCTTTTGGCACGAGTTAGAGATTTGAGCTTGTCGTTTCTTTCTTTGCCATTGCGTTATCAGAATTCTTCGAGGTGACATGCCACGAGATCGTTTGCTAAGCAAAAAAAAGTAAAGTAAGTACAAAAAAAAAAAAGAAAGAGAAAATGTGAAAAATAAACGAAACAAAAGTATAAAAAGAATATAACACAACTTGGTTCTGTCATATCTCAGCGTTGGAAACGACAAATACGTATGAAGTCTCTTTTTCTTTGGTCAAAGAACGAACGGAAGTAAGTAAGGAAGACTAAAAGAGAAAAATAAGATAAAGATGAAAGTAGAAAAGGGAGAACTGACGTTACGTAGAAGCGACACGCTAAAAATTTAATCCTGGTACGTATGGAATTCATGAGCCTTCGGCTTGGAATCGAAACAACGCAATGAGACAAGAAACAGTATTTCTATCTTTATCTTGCTCGCACGTAGTCTCATAATCGGACGAATCCCGCCCAGTGGCGCAGGTGCTATCGATCCTGTCCGTCCATCGCTTTATTCGATACCTTTCGAGGTAGATGCGAACGTAAAAACAGGTTTTATGGCTTTTTTAGGCGAAAGACCGAACGTGACTTTGGTATTCGACTTATTAAAGAAAATATGACATATTTCATGGAACACGATGAAGGCACGTTCACAAGAATCTTGCTTGATTTTAACATATGTTTTTCTTTTATTTCCCCATTATTTTTATCATTTTTCTCTTTATACCTAAACTTATTTTTAACGTACTAACCAATTAATCTTCTTAAACACTATCATTATCACAGAATAAAGTATATAATTATCAGTTTGTAACTTGAATCACGTAAGTTAGAAATATATATATACAATCACAGCTTTTATCTTCATCGTTTCTCCGCGTTATAAACATTTGTTAAATCAGATAACAAATCATTTATATTCTATCCTTCGAAGTGTGTAAAAGTTGTTCTCCCTTCTTTCTTCCTCTTTCCTCGATACTTTGTTGAAGATAATGGAAGGAAGAATATCCCTGTCAGTTGGAGAAAGCGAGAAAGAATCCCGGCAGTGTTAACCCTCTTCTTAGCGTAGATGTCCTTACGGATTAAGCGCTCTTCTTAAAACCGCGACGCGAAATACTCGCGGAAGGGCGAAAGGTGCTTGAGTGCAAAAGGAGAAGCGTGAAAAAATAAGAGAAAGGAGCAGCCAACAGAGTAGAGACGGTAAAGGAAGAACTGAAATAAACGACTATTCTTTCTGTCTTTCTCGAAATGGCAAAAGAAAGAGAGAAAGATAGAAAGGGTGAGAGAGAGAGAGAGAGAGAGAGGATGACGAAGAGAGACCGAGCAGAGACCGTTTGATGATACAATCGGAAGAAACCTGATATCCTGAGGTCTTAACTGCAGGGGCAACTACTTCCACGTAGCTGGAATCTCGCGGCTAGCACATACAGAAGCAAAATGCGTGAATATGTATGTAAGTAGTTCTATACGTATATCGAGAAGAAAAGGATCGGTGGTACTAGATCAGCCATATACGGATTATTATCTTTCCTCCGTTACACAGTGTGCCGAGCGTTTCCTTTCGCCTCTTTCGTATTTCGTCTTCCAACCTCTACGCCTTTGTTCTGTGAACTAGGAGACAGAGAGATGGACTCGGACAAGTTCGAGGAAATACTTCGAGGTCGAGACCGTAGGACGTTCCCGTTATTACGTCCTACTTGCACCCCCTCGCATCACCTTACGATTTTAGTCCTGCGATACGCAAACTATCCTAACTATTGTCGCTAAGCTTTCATAGAAGAGTGATTTATCGAACGAATCTCATGTTATATATCATTTGTAATCTTTTCTTTCACATATGGTAAGTATGTTATTCCCGTCAAGCACACAATGAACGATATTAATTTTATTTATTCAAGTGATAAGTATAAAACATATGCATTATCTCAAATTATGTACAGAGGTTTCTATATTGTCTATATTTATATTAAGATCACTATCTACACTTTTGATTAAAAATATGATTTATGTAACTTGTATTGCTTAAAATTTCATAAACAATTACAATTTATTAGCCATTACTTCATAAAATGATCGATTGGGAATATTTAAAAATGTTCTAATGATACTACTCTTTATCTTTTTGTTTACTTGATTCCCTTTCTGTCTGTCTTTTTTTCACTCGCCTAAAGTTCTATACCCTATCCTACATGTAATATTTTGGCGAATTTTTATAAATAGACAAAATAATAATTTCAATAAAGTTATTAATTTTTAAAAAGAGCTAATATTCACAAATATTCTTTTCTTGCATACAATTTATTAATTGTAAATTAAATATCATCTTGTTTGTGTCTCTAACACATCCAAGGAAATTTCTCACATTAGTTTTCAATGAAAGGAATACGCAACTTTGTACCATCGTGAATTTTCCGTAATGAGTAGAGCAAAGGATGCTTTTAACACGCGACACACGCGAGATAAGTCTAACATAAGCCATCGAGTACGATGAAAAAGGGTGCTAACGAAAAGGCAAATATGCAAAGTGCGAAATTATTTCGAGTGGGAAGTGGCGATGGTGTGACGGTAGCTACGAGCGGATTAAAAAGATCAAAGGGAAAGCTCACCGAATGGAGGAATGTGGATAAGAGAGAAAAGAAAAAGAAAAAGAAGAAAAGAAAAGAAAAGAAAAGAAATGAAGAAAAAGGAGAAAAAAAAGAAAAGAAAATAAAGGGGAAAAAAAGAAATCGCGGCCGGTTTCGAAAAAAGGGAAAATTTTTGCGCGCGAGAGACTGGCCCTCATCGAGCTTAATCGTGAGGTGAAATATAAAAGGGATGCGAATTATCGGGGGAAAAGAATACTAGGGCGTTACGAAGTGTCGTTGTCGTCGTAGTCGTAGTCGTAGTCGTAGTCGTAGTCGTACCAACGAAAAAATAGGTCAAGTCGTCGTCGTCTTGCTTCGTTCCTGAAATGTTGGTGGATATTAGTAGTAGTGTGTAACAACGGAGCCAAGGTTCTAACGACCTGCCCGTATTTTAAGGCGAGACAATTATCGCGAAAAACTTTTGCTCGTTCTATCCTACTCTTTCTTCTTCTATTATTTTCTTTCTCTCTCATTCTTTTTCTGTATGTTTTTCCATTCTCTTTTTATTCTCTCTATCTTCCTTTCTCGTATAGCGATGTTAGAACCTTTACCTTTCGAAATCTTTGTCAACGTGCTATAGCGTGAGCTTTTTTCTTAGGTAAGTCGTACACACACATACGGAACACCCTCTTTCCTTCTTTTTTACTTATTTCCTTCTTTCTTTCTTTCTTTTGTTATCTTTCTCTCTTTCTTTCTCTTTCAATTTCTCGTCTCTATGGGGATTATTAAGCTTTCTCCTCTTCCTTCTTCTCAACTCTCGGTGTCGCCTGAAATCTTCTGCTTGCTCCTCCCCTACCTCCCCCCTCCCCGCCCCGTTCTCTGTACTTTCGACAAATCTAATTAACAAAGTCGTTTACTTATCTAAATGGATTCCGTAGTCGTCCGTTCTACCGTGCACTTTCGCCTTGAGGAATGTACACGTAGGCAAAGCGCGTACTGCCGGCTGTCCGGTAAAGTGCCTTTCCTTGTACCGGAATTCGTCAACGCCAACGAGAAGAGTAAGATTTCAATCGCGCCTTACCGATAGCTTCGAGAAGCGGCTTTATCAATTTACGAATTTCTCGCGAATGATCTCTCGAGGATTGCTAAAGCTCTTTCAAACTATGCATCCTAACTTTTCTTCAACTAAAGTTACATTAATGTATTATGACAGAATATAAAAATAATAATATTCAATGATATTTAAATGGAACGTATAAAAAAATATGACAAAATAATATAAATACATTAAAAATACAATTAATAAAAATATATATTTATTCAAAATATATATTTATTTTTAATAACGATATAATAATAAACTGAAAAAAAATGAATTATTAAAATACTATATACATGGTATACAACGATATTATCGATCTTTCTTCAAAAATATTAATATCGAGTTTGAATTTATTAGAAAAATAAAGTGAGAAGACTCAAGATTAACCGTGAAATTTGTATAGATAGGCATAATGTCTGATCGGTTAAAAAGAGAATAATAATGGATGTGGGCCACGTGTGATCGGCGAAGAAACGACGAAAATAGTTTCTTAAAAGCATCCCGATATGATACCGTTGATGTTCAAACGCGCGCCGCCATATACGCGTAACTAAGAGGGCAGATATAAAAAACTAATTTCCGCATTTCTTGTCGTTTTATTGGAACGTTATAACATTATGGCTCTCGGGAGTATATATCTCCGAGAAAATTACACCGTTCCTTTTAGTTTTCCTTCTCATCTATCTCCTTTCTTTCTCTTTATTCTCTCTCTTACTGATTATAAAATTTAATTTAAATTAAAAAAATAAAATAAGATCGTTCCTATATTTTAAAACTTATATGTTGCTATTTTTAAGTTCGTTTGCAAAGAACGTACCTACATATATAACCAAACTATGTGTAAAAGTCATTGTTACTCTATAAGTAATTTAACGATAATTAAATCCGATTAAAATAATATGATAGAATATCAAATAAAAATAAAACAGAAATAAAAAAGTTCGACTCTATCGTGCTCGTTTCTCAATGTTTTTTTTTTTTGTTCTTTTTTCTCGAACATTTATCCGGGAGGCAAAGTAGAAACAAAAAACGTTCATGAAAGAATTACGAAGGAATCGATCCACTTGGAGTGGTAACTTTCAAATCGAGAAAGGATGACCGTTTCGCACTCGTTACAAATCCTCGACATCGTGATGACCGTAATGAAGGTTTGTCGTACGACTGTGTGCGGCTTATACGTGTCTATTATAAATAATGACGCACTTATATCTTCGAGCGTAGTGTACTCTGTGTGCTCTTTCCGCCTGGAGCCCCTCTAACGATGGTCCGCGGCTAACGTGTGTGTGCCATACTGTCTGCTTACGCGAAATTTATTATCAGCTGTAAATTACAAATTTATTACCCCACGCCGTCCGATACATTTGAAATGGCTCTTAACGATGAATAATATCGGCACGATGTGTGTTGTCTTTAGTTACCGTTGATTCATCGAATTATATTTTATCATTATGCTCTACTTCAAAAACGTTTTGTTATATTTGTTAGACCACGTTAGAAAGCATCTAGAATCGATCCTACACTTCTTTGTTTGTTATTATTATATTTACCTACGCATCTACCTACGTATAGAATATATATAAATAATAGTCCGAAATATACTTTGATATAGGAGATAGATCTGTAATAAAAAAAAAAATAAAAGAAAGAAAATACTCAAACAAATTGAACTACTTTACATATTACATATAAACATATTACATATTACATATTACATATAAACATAACACTTGATGTTTCTTCGAATGGATGAACGATGCCACAAGTAATAGTAAAAAGTGAAATGTTTATTAAACACGCATTAATGGGGTTCATTAAATATCGATTGATTGTCATTATTAAATGACAAGAAACATTGTAATATGTATAATAAGTAGTTTAGCACAAACCATAAAAATGTTTTTCTCTTTTCTCTAGAAGGGGAAACGAAAGCGATTTTTTTCGCGACTTCCGGCTTTTATCGCGATCACACCGATAAGCGTTTATTCGTGTAGTAGTTCGTTTGTTCGCGCGTGTCTCCGCGAGTGCGTCGCTCCGGATGAATTATGCTCGTAAAGCGTGCCGATTCTACAAGCCCCGCCTGTTCTCGTGTTTTCGTTTTTACCCTCTATCACCATTCCTATTCTCTTTCCCGTGTACGTTTGCTGCCCGTGTTCGCTGATCGAAACTACGTGAACAACAACAAAAAAAAGTTTGGAAAGGGCAAATATGAAAACTCTCACCTTTTCGTTTTATTTTCTTTTCTTTCCTTTAAAATACGTAAAGAAATGAATAATGTAGAGGGGTGGTATTATGGTCCCTGCTGGTAATTTGAACCCCTCGTTATTTTCGTCATTTAAAAAAGATATTTAGCTGGTCCTGGTTTTATCTGTTGCATCTCTGCTAGCTGTATATTATAGAGATACATTTTTATACTTGGTGAAGTATTATTGTCTCTGATAATAAAATTGGGTAATATAACCTGCGAAACAAAAGTTTTGCGACTTACCGAAATAATAAGCTATAATAGTTAAAATGTTGTACGTTGAAATATATTTGATAAAAGGGTGCATGTTGTATTGGTTCTCTTAAATGAAAGATAATATGACTCTCATAAGAAATTGTTTAAAAAAATAGTGTATTAATAAGGATACAAAATTCATGAAACTTAATATTATTTTTATATTATATTCTTTTATTCGATATAAACGTAAAGCACAATAATTTCAATAGTCTATCATTATCTTCATAATAACCGTAAGCTTTATAATAGACTATTTAAAAAATGGTAATAGCATTTTTCTATTATTTAAAATACTATAATGAGAGCTTTAATCCTCGGGTACAATACATTTCTTTTCATTTTTGTTCTTCTCTCCTTCCCATTTTCTTTCTTCAATTCTTTTCCTCTTGTAACATACAAATACCATTCCATGATAAATTAAGGAATGATAAAGAAGTCTTTTGAATATTGGCAAGAACATTCCGCAATTATTATCGTCGAACTTGGTAATATTGTAAGATTTATAGTATTTGCATATATATATGTGTGTGTGTGTATATATATATATAACAATTTCTTAAATTCTTTCTTTATTTTATAATTTCACTTTATTTTACTGGGTCGAATTATATTACAAAATTTCTTCCTATTTGAATTAACGGATTTGGAAAATAATTCTTTGATATTTTATTGCAAAAATCAAACAAATTTGTCTTCATATTTTGTATCCAATTTTCCTCAAATGGTTTAACATTGTTTTGTTGTTGATGTTTAATTCTTTACCGACGTTATGATTACTAGTATTTCAATTTCGCTTAATTTTTTCCATGATTTCATCGAATTGTCTATTGGTTAATCGACCAGAACGAGATGCACCCTTGATATCAACATTTTTAAATTAAAAATGTTTGAATTCGCTTTGTGCCGCATTGTATTATGTCCATGAAAATAAAACATATTTTAACCAGTTTGAATCGCATTCTTCCCTTTTTCATAATAAAATGTTAAAATGCATCGAATTTCTTCTTTATTTTTACTCGTTACCAAAGCGCAATACTTTTTGATTGAATTAACAAATATCATAATGTTTTGTTTTGATTACTTTATGATATATCACGTAAGTATTATCAGTTAATCCGATGAATATTACCAGAATTATGCGATTTTAAAATTAATTATCGGAAAGATACGAAGGAACTTTAATCCGAACCCAATATTAGATACATAAATCATACATCTTGATACTTTCTTCCTGATATTACTCAATACTATAGTTATCTTCAAATAACAACTAAAGTAATTGTAATTATATAAAGAAGATTTTGTAATGAAACAAATGAACACTCAGGTAAAGTATAAATTCATTATATTTTCTGAGTCATCACATGTAGAGAAAAAGATCTATTACACTCTTTATCCCATTTCATTTCGACTTACACAGTACCGTGCACACGACTTTTGCGTTTCATTCCTCGTGGTACGCGTGCGTCCGCGACTCATAAATAATCTCGAAACATAAATATCACAAAGACCCTTTCCCTCTTCCCTTTTCTCTCTTTCCTTTAGCTCTTTTTCTCTACAGTGTCCTTACCCTTAAAACCCAGGGTACGAACGTATACGCGCCTTTTATTCCTTTCCCGTGTTCGTCGGAAAGGGAAGAAGAAAAACCGTGCGTCGTTTCGGTAGTAATTAAGACCAGATTCTCCCCTCCTTCCTTTCCCTCTTTCCTTTGTCCTATTCTTTCTCGCTTTTATCGCGCTTTTCTCTTTCACTTTTTTTTTTTTTTCTACTTTCTTCAGTTTCGTTCGTCCTGTTCTCCGCTTCGCATAAATTAATAAACACTCGTATGCATTTCTATGGACGATTGAGTTTTAAGGTAAATAAACCCCTTCTTGAAAGAATTCAAACTTCACCGTTTGATCTCGAAATTTGTTTCTTTCCTTTTATCTTTTTCTTTTTTATTTTTCTTATTTTGTTGTTGTTGTGTCAACATAAAGAACAACGACCTATGCAGTTAATTCTTTACCCTTTTTTAAAGTGACCTTTTTAACGAACGATTTAATGCGAATGAATTTGTTCAATAGTTTTGTTTTGTTTTTTTTTTTCTTTCTTTTTTTCCGAGACATCGACTTTTCTAATGTCTCGCAATTAATATCTTTGCATTTGATTTTATCAGCACGCGGACTCGTGGTTAAAAAATACATTTCATTTTTAATAAAAAACCGTACATTTATCTTTCTCCCTTTTTTCTTTCTCTCTCTTTTTTTCTTTATCCTCGTCTCTATCTTTATTTATATCTTTTTCTCTTTCTCTCTTTTTCTTCTTTCACACACACACAGACACTATCTATCTATCTTTCTCTATTTCTTTTTCTCTGTCTCAGTTTACATTTTTCTTTTCGGTCGCGATGTTCGCTCAGATTTTCTCTCATGTCCGGGAAAAATGGGTCACTCTTGGATGGAATTCGCACGAGCTACGCTGGCCGTCGTATTCGGTGACAACTCGAGGCAATCACCAGGAATCCAGCGCGTCTCAACGGACGTGCTTCGCGTTTACAAACCCCACGCCCTTTTTCTTCTTCCACGTTACTATTTTCATTTTTTTTCTTTTCTTTTATTTTTCGCGTTTTTTTTCCTCTCCCCCACCCCCCTCCCCTCCTATCTTTCCCATCATTCTACCGCCATTTCCAAGAATTAAAACGATAATTAAAAATGATCAGATAATGAAAACGTTACATCGAAACGGGATCAGAAATGTTTAAAAATCATTTTAAACGCATCGATGAATTTAAGGAAATAAAAAGTTCAATTTTGTTAATCAACGCAAATCGATTTTATATTAGAATGTATGCGTGTATTACATAATGTTATTGCATGAAAAAAAAAAAGTAACACTTTATAATTAACATGTCATTATCTTTTATCACGTATTCGAAAGGATATTAAAGGTTCTCTCGTTGGGAATGCACACGTTATAACGCGAACGTTGTTCGTAGTCGAGTCAGCATAATTGGAACGAAATTGAGCGGTATAACGTTCGTTGTTATCTATTCGAAAGAAAGGAGTACGAAAAAGAAAGAAAAAGAGAGAGGGAGAAAGAAAGAGATAGAGAAAGATAGATAAATCGTACGGTTTTCATTTCAACATTAACACCGAATGAAATCCCTCTTTTCATCTTCACCTTATCGTAAATTTTTTTCCTTTCTGAAGCGAAGACTTCTCGTCCATTTAAGATCGCACTACTGACTTCCTGAAAGTATCTTGATCGTAAAACGATTAACGATCGAACACCTCGGATCGAGAGATGTAGGGAGAACCAATAAGATCGTTTCCCATCGAGATAAACGTTCGATTGCAATAGCTACAAAAGCGATGACCATGATGGGAATGAAAAGAAATGGAAAGAAATAATTTGTGAAAGAAGAATTTAGGAAAGAGAAAATTTTCGAAAGCTATGAGGAGAAAAAGGAAGAGATAGAAATCGACGTAGGGAAAATTAACGAGAGTTCAGGAGAAATGCAAATATCTCGTGAGTCAAGGCAATGAAGCGAACGGCGAAACTCCACCTCGATCGTGTTGCACCGTTGGAACTTGGGTGGTACTCTCTAGAATTCACCACGAAAATAATTGCAGAATCCTCTCCCTGCTTGAGTGTTCGTGGAACGGGAGAACGATGGCGGAAGGTGTAAAAAGGAAAGGGTGAGATAGAGACTGAAAAAAAGAGAGGAAGAAAGTGAGAGGTTCAGGTCCGAATGTCCCAGATATTTCATACCTTAACATAACTCTACAATTATCTCGGGTAAGCGAATATTTTCATCGTGTTTGTAAAATTATCTCTTATTTTCCTTCCCTTCCTCCTCACTCTTTCTTATTTTTTCTCTCTGTTTGTGAATGCTTATGTGTGCTTGTAATATTACGTACATTTTCTTGATTCTAAAACTACCCTGTAGAAAATATCGAAAAACATTATTTTTTATTAATACCACTTTACACGGTTTATCCTCTATTTATGTATTATGTAAAGACGAGACAAGTTTTGTAAAACGAAAGGAAAGAAAGAGCGAGGGATAAAAATCTTTCGTACTCGTTACGGAAAAAGCTTGTTCAACTTGGCCAGTTTGCATATCCGTAACTTTTAGCCTCCGTGTTAACCTTCTGACCCGAAAACCAAAACTGCACTTTCTCGCGTTACCTAGGTATACTCATTCCTTTTTTACATCGAAAAAGCTCGAATTTACGATGCGAATACCATTAGAGACGCGAATCCACGATTTTTACGCTCCTAGATATTCTACGATGTCTTTTTAACGACCGCATTCGTGGTATGTTCGTTGGAATATTCTCTTTAACTCGAATATTGAACGAAAAACGAAAGCCAACGTTGTTAATTGATTCCATTAAATTTTTGAAATTTTTATCTATTATATATCTTACTATTAATGAAACGATAAAAGAAATTTTGTATTCATTGTTTATTTTCACGATTATTTTATAATCTAACGTCAAATTTGAAATCAAAATCCGCGCAACTATCTAATATCTTTCATTAATTTGTTCGTACAAATATTGATACGATTAAAATGAGATGATGAGTTAGGATTCTATACGTTGGTCAACATAAAACTAAACTCGTCTGAATTTTCCCAGAATCCAACTTATATGATATATTAATATGATCGTAGTTTCTGTTGCGGTTAGCCGCATCTTTGTATTTCCTTTGAGCAACGTAATCTCGTAGAAATGGCCACGTGTACGATAGCAAATACCAAAAATTGTTTTATCCTCTTAATAAGCCGCGCACAAGAGTACGGTTGGATAACGTAATCGCGGGGTAGGGATATTTTTATTTTACACGTTCTTTTTTCCTCGTGAATTTTATGCAGTGCACGAAAGTAATATTTACGGAGGCCCAACGCCACCCGTAATAATCTTAAATTCCCTGTGCATGCGTTTATTAAATAAATTTCCTCTAATTACCTTGTCTCGCCCGGTTTATTCGTTGCACGTGAACGAAAAAATTACGATTATACGTATATACGAACGAGGTTTCGCGCCGGCCGAGAAAGTAAGATAGCGGAGGAGGACGTCCAAAAGGAGATGGAAAAAGGAGAAGGTTGAACCTTCTCGTTTCCTAGAATAAGGCTGGCCAACTAAAAAAAAATACAACGATGAACGCCCGCAGTATACACGCTGATCTACTTCATGAAATATCTAGACAACATTGTTGATCTTTCACAGTATTCTTGTACTCGTTCGATCATCCTTGGGAAACAACATGTGCTGCACGAACTTTCTTGAAAGAGATGCGTCGTACCTTCACCGATAGTTTTCTATAAATTGATATATACATATATATAGGTAAACAAGTATTATAAAATATATTCTTTTAATTAATTTTAATTATTTTCATATTTTCATTAATAATATAAAAATATATTATTCTTACTTTATTATTATTATACTATATATTCATATGATTATAAAACACTCAAAGGATTAACAGTTTACTTGAATGATTAAACATATATATATATATATATATATATATATATATATATACTTACATTTTAAAAGGAACATTTGATCAAATTGGTCCTATCTTGAACACCCAAGGAATGCTTTTGATGGTTCAGATGTGGGAGGTCGAGCGAAAAATCTCTGAAAAGATTATATTCCATCCTCTCGAATTAAAAGATCGCGAGAACGAAAAGAGAGGGTTAAGAAAGATAGGAGAACGTTCGTATTAGGAGATGAAACAAATTGCGGGCCTTTCGTAATCTTCAAGGACGATCTATCGTTTTGGGCCCAGGTTGGATAGGCAAGAATCACGTTCCTCCGGGAGCATAGCTCGAACTCATGCAACCGAGAAGGAAGGAAGAACAGCCGGACGTTGAACGGCGGCAAGTAACTTCGTCTGCGCTCATAGTCGTCGTCTGCTTCCTTTTTCAGTTTGTTGCCACGTTTCTAACGGTGATTATTAATTACCGGACGCGAAACTCCATGATGCCTGCACGAAGCTGAGCCGATCTCTAAGGACGCGAATTATCGATCGCAAACTATCTTTTACGTGTAGAAATTCCGCCATTATTGTTCCTTTTAAACTATTCGAAAATTGTTACTTGTGTGAAATTCTACTAAATAATATTCTATCATATTATTTTTACAAAATATTTTCTTTTTTTTTTTTTTTTTATCAAATCGCTTGTTCTTATCTTACGAACGGTATAAAGATATATGTTTCCCAACTGCTACTTCATAAACGACGATTAATAGCGGAAACCATAGAGAATAACAATTAACTATTATCTTCTTTAGCAGCGTAAAACTACGATCTTATTTCTCGTGTCGATTAAAACGTAACGCAAAGATGAACCGACCAGTATCGTAGAGTCCACCCACCCTCCCGTTTCCTTCTCTTTCTCTCTCTCTCTCTCTCTCTCTCTCTATCCGAGAATTATTACCCGCCGCTATAATTTCACGGCAGTTCCGAATCAATCTTTCATAACGCACATTTTTTACTGGCTATATTGTCTTATTTCCAGGCGTGGCTACGAGATCCAAGAGAGAAGAATGAAGAAAGAGGCACGTACGAAGAGAAGAGTCTTTCCTCTCTATCTCTCCCACTATCTTCTTTTTCTTTCATTCGGACTTTCCTTCTCTCCCCGAAACAACGAGCCATGCGCTTACAGCTGACCCCTAAAATTCGATTTTACCCGTAGTATAACGCCAGGTATTCTCTTTCTCTTTCTTTCTCTTTCATTCTTAACTGTTCTCTTCCTCTCTTTCGGTTCGGTTCTTGAAGGGAAAAGGACGCCGTAAACGATACGAGTTGGCACTTAGGCTTTATCGCCGGAACTTAGGCTCTCATTGCTATCAAGCGCGAGTAACGCACGCCTCTCTATCCCTTCCCCTAGCACCCCTTCACCTCTCCCTCCCCCCCATGTACAACAAACCCCTTTCTTTTGCCTATACGAAATGTGTCGGTTTTATGTTCATTTTTATGGTCGCTGATTACCAGGTACGCTAAATAACCATCGCGTCCGATCGTCCATGCTCTTTCGTAACCGGATCGAGAAGATCGGTGCACACAATGCACTTTCGATAACCGTCCGCGCACGCCATTGATCCTAATTGCGACGTTTACTACCTATTGCCCTGGCATTACATCGAAATTTATTTATTTAGTTATGTTAATGAATTTTACCCCGACATCTGACATTTGACGTCAGACGAGGAGTGATATTTTAAAACAAAAACAAAAAAAAACAAGGGTGTAATTAAGTCTCGTCAACGAGTTCATTAATTTTTATTTTTTTTTCCGATTAAGGATAAAATTAATAAAAAAAAAAGTCTTCGTATGATTACTCTCGTTGGGAATGTCTTTATTATTTGAGAGAAATGAAGAAATCTTCTATATTATATTGATGTCTTATTGTAGATAGGTATATAACTTCGATATTATAATGTCTCATCTCGATTTCTTTCGGATTTCGAATCGTAAAGTCAACACGTGATAAGGACGCTGATACAAGCAGATTCGTAGTCCGTCGAGGCTCGAAGAATTCGCGAGGTCCTTTCGAAGAGCGTGATCGAGCAACCGTTCCCGATATTAAAAGATGGTACACTCGTGAGCCCTTAATATCTTGCTCGAGGGTAAAAATTTGCATCGAAAGCGAAAACCGGAGGAAACTGGAAGACGCGGTTAGCGGTGGTGAAGGGTAGACGGGGGCGAGTCAATAAATGGAGAAGAAGAAGAAGAAGAAGAAGAAGAAGAAGAAGAAGAAGATGAAGAAGAGGAGGGGAAGGGGCCGCAGTAAAAGCAATCGAACAAAATTCGACGAGTTGACGAAGCGATCGAGCTCTCGAATACTTTCGTCCTGCATAAAACATTCGCTACTTTCGAGTAACGTAATTCCGTATATATCTTAACCAGTTTTATCGTTCACGTAAGCAAAATTCTGTTAAGAAGTCCATCGACAGTAAACACAAGCTATAGTAATAAGTTTTTCCATAAAGAATAATATATTACATCTATATAAAACTCGTCGCGAAGATGATATTTAAAATTGATATACGTATAATACTACGCGGTAGCTTTAAATTGATAATACGATAGACTATAGAAAATTATTGACATATGGACGAGTCATAAGGACGTTGGCTCTCCAATTAATTGATAGTCAATCCTTTTTGCAATTAAGCGCGTCTACTAAGACCGATCGACGATCGAGATATTAAAGATTCCGATCGTGCTTTGTAATTCACTCGCAATCAAGTTCAGAACGTTCTCTTGTAATTAATTATTATTGGCAATAATTTCAAGCCTGAATTTTTACGATTAATTCATTAAAATATATACTTCTTTTTTTTTTTGATTCTAGAATAAAAGTAACAATAAGACACGTGTAATTATAATTTAGCTTTACTTAGTGTAGGTACTGTTTAAAAGAATTCGCGTCGTATACAACATGAAATTTGAGCCGTGGGAACGGATAGGATTTATCGATCAAGAAGAGTTTCTCGTCGTCGATACCATTATAGAAGAACTCTTTAAAAAGAACGTCGTGCTACATAAAAGGTTTCTCTCAGGGTTGCATGGCATCTTCTTTCGAACGATAAACCCTGCAAAAGGAAGAAGGATCCTGCCGGTTAATCTTGGCCGAGGAGATCTTCCGTTTTCAAGGATAATTAAGGATCCTTGGAACGTCTGCGACCCTCTGATACGAGACAGAAGTCAATTAATAATCCTTTGTGAAGGAGTCAGTTTAGTCCGCCACGTATAGTGACTATATAATATCTTTAGCCCGAGCATTGGTTCGAGGCTGCTATTCAAGATCGTCCCTGGGACAATGGCTCCTTAATCCAAAATTTTTTTCAATTATCCCAGAGAATTGTAGCCCCCCGAACGCCTTCCACCTAAAAGCACCTTCGAAGCTAATTAAACTTATTTCAAAATTCGCCGCAATTCCTCCCGCAAACATTCGCCATTGTTAGGCACGCCCATCCGACACATTTTCAACCGAACACCTTTTCATCACGAAATATTTCGATCGTTCGCAAACTAATTATCATCTTCCTTCAGCCTTTCATATTACTTATATATCAAGAAAGAAGGTACGCCTCTCGCGTGAGTTCTTAAATATATATATATTCGTATCCATTCGGGAAAGATATTAATACCGTTTGTATAAAACTGACGACGATTCCTAAGTCGAGTTGGTTCAAATAAACGCGACACTCTCGATTCTACGAGAGGATACGACAAAACGACTCGAAGCTTTTTGAAGCAGTTTGCGCAACGGTCGCTGTTTTCCTCTAAATCCTCTTAAAACTTTATATAAGCCGTTTTAATTTACACGTTTCTGTAGTTACAGTTTATTGTACCTATTTCTCTACGAGCTACGAGATCGAATAGATCCTTGAATACTTCGTAGTATATCTAATTCTATGAAGTTTCTAGTTTATGAGGAGGGGAGTAAGACCCCAAAAGTGAGAGAAATAAAATTATCGTTATTCAAGTTTATCGTAGGCAGAAATCAAGATAAGTTTTTGTTACCTAGATGATTATATGAAGATCATCGCAACGATTGGGATTCGTAACGACAGCTGCAAATGTGTACACATCGAGCAGATGTTTTGGTGAAATACAAAGCAAATGTCAGCTCAGGATATCATTATCTTTAAGAAAATAACTTGCGTTTCTATGAAAATATACTAGAAAATCTGTTTAATCCATGAATTCTGTCAATATGGAAAATTGAATAATCATATAAATCACTTTGTCTATTTGATATTCGAAGATAAAGTAATTCTTATCAGATTTAACGAAAAGTTCGTGGTCCTTTAGTCGAGCTACACATCTGTACTGCTTACTAAATGATAATATTATAGGTTTCATTGGAATGTCGTGTTAGTAAATGAGCGTAACGAAATAACCGTAATTACGGAAAACTCATTAGTCTTCCAATTAACGCGAGAATAATTTCTAGTTACAACGAACAAATTGTTTCTCAAATTTTAATCCTCGATCATAATTATTGTTCCGACTCTCACGAATATAATTTATCGATTCACACGCTTATAAAGTTGTCACTTTTGAAATTAGACTTTTGCATTACACATTTTAACAACCCTAGAATTTTTCGATTATCGCAAGGATAATATATTGACAAATTTTCTAGATTTCAACCATTGCAATCAATATTCGCATACAGTTTATTCAATACTATTATATATCGTTTACTAATAAATTACAATTATTGGAATGCATCGATTATTTACACAACAATAATCATTATTGTATAACAGGATACTAAGCATGAGGCATTGAATGCAGTAACGCTTTCATAGAGGATTTCAATAAGAAGAATATTTCTGCTCCAATTATTATCAAACTGAACACTTTTGTCCTTTGAAATTCGTTAATGCGTTAACTGGTCTTGTATTAAACTATCAACACTGATTCTCCATTTATTATCGACAGGAATAACTCACATAACTCGTCCGTATGCACACGCATAGAAACAAGCTCGTCACAATTATATTTCATATCTTTGATTTACAGGCAGGAGTCATTTAAAGCTAGACGCACGTTTCCACACCCTTCTCCGGTCTCGTTCTCCGTATTCAATTTTTATTATCGTCAGATATTCTACTCCTGGGTGCTACATAATCACGTTTGACGCTTCGCCGCACTCAGAAATTAACTCCCAATGTCGACCTTGAAATTATTATAAAACGCTTTACTCAGTGAACTACTTGAATCTTCTGCATCGCCGATAACGAAACCTTTAGAAGTTCACGCGTACGCTTCATTTTCTCAAACTAACTTTAACTATCTCTCACTCTCTCTCTCTCTCTCTTGATCTTTTTCTCTATCTCCTTTCGCTTTAAACGATTAATATTTTATTATTTTGCAGAAAGAAATCCCGGGTTTTTCCTTGAATCATTTTAAACATTAATTATTCATCGCGTTAAGATATTGAAATTTAATATGTTTATGTTTTTTCTCAAACATGACCGTTAACATTTAGGAAATGCAAAAAATACAGCGTACAGCCCATAGTACTCAGTCAGTTGAGCGAAAAAAAAAGAATGGAAAATGATCTTTTTTAAGAAAAAGAAGTAAAACTTTCTGTTGAGTTTCCATGTATCGATCCGTGCACTTCTACATGCGAGAGCTATTCTACGTAACCGATACGCATTCATCACCGTTAACTGGATGTGCGGACAGGCAGTTGCCCGAGGGCGATCCATCCGGTTAGCCGTTGATTTTGTCAATCAGCTACCGACACGGCTTCCGTCGAGTATTGCTTTAAAGCCGATTTTTACCACTTTAGAATAGTATAATTTTTAACCGAACTTTTTAATTCGTAACATATATTTACTTTGATTTCTATTCAGATTAAATTTCACTCTTACTCTCTCTCTCTATATATAATATATAAAATAAATATTATTTTAAGTCAAGATCGCGAACAATATTACATGGTTCAATGATCTTACAGGGTATCACTTTAATATCAATAAATAAATAATCGTCGAATTAATAATTTTGTTGAAACATTCTCAACGATATCGACCCATGAAGATCGAGTTACTTATAGTCTGTTCACTTCAGACGTTATATCCACAAACGTGTTCGAAGGACGCTCGACGATTTGAAAAGTGTCTAGGAATTTCTTGAGTTTATCCAAGAGACAGGAAGGGATATAGTGATAGAGAGGGGGAGAGAGAGAGAAAGAAAAAGAAAAGACAGGGGTGCGAGGGTCTCCTAAGTAGATAGAAGCGACATTGCAGTCTCCTCGAAAAATCATGGCACCTGTAAACGTCTTCCAATCGGTGAAACGAGTAAGGAAAGAAGAATCGCGACAGATTAAGGGCACCCGGTAAACACGGTTGGCAAATATCGAGCCGTTCGTCGTTGGCTGGTACGGTCTTAAAAATAACAGACTTTTCTGAAAGCTCGACAGACACGTCGGCGCGTCATCCTCTCGAAATGAAAGGGAGACTCTGAGAAATGCTTTCGTAAAGTAACGTTCTCCTTTTTTTCTCTCTCTCTCTCTCTCTATCTCCATCTTTTTCTTGCAAGTTGCTCTAGAGAGCCGTACCGTGTATGTTATGATACCGCGCGTTTACGTGTTTGCTTTCTCATGCGGAAAGAAGAAACACGAAACGCTCGACGGCTGCTGCGAGAAGTCGTCGACTCACCGGAATGGAAGGCGTTGCAAACGTTTGTCGATGATGATGACGATGACGATGACGACGACAATAATAATGATGATGATGATGATGATTATGATGATAATAACAATTTTACATCACATGAGCACACAGATATCGTTCTTAACATTCTTAACTCTCTCTCTCGTATATACGAGTTTTGTTTTTAGAAAAACAAACGAGGTAGCTATTTCGCGATTAAAGTATCGAATAATAGTCGCAAGAATATTTAAAAAAAAAAAAAAAAAAACTTCGAATTCAAAGCCACGAGAGAAATATATTCGAGAGCCTACTTTACTCTATTGTGGTTATAAAAAAAAACAATAAAAAATATAGGTAGAAATATCGATTCGTTCACGAGCTTAACCGTAACGTTCTTGATTTTTTTTTCCCGATCGAGGAGAGAAAATTCCATGATAAAGAAAGAGAAGGTTGAATTAGAGAACGAGGAGGAAAAAAGCTTACCTCGGAGAGAATAACACGTTGGTGGTTCCGATCCACCGCCTGGAAATCAACGTCGACGAACAAGACAAGAAAGTAACAAACAAAAAGAAAAAAAAGTAAAGAAGAAGAAGAAGCTCAATGTAGAAACGAAGGAAACGATGAAAAGCTGGCGTTGCGGAAAAATCCGTAATAATTCGATAAGCGGTCGGTCGGGGGCTCGTTTAATAAGTTGGACAAATGTTTTGTCGCGCAAGAACGGACTCGGATCCTAGTCAACGTGTACTAGCAACGATCCCATAGTTTTTCTTTTTTTTTTTTCTTTTTTTTCTCGTATTTAGCCGTCTTGATAAGAGACGCCACCCTAGCGAGCAAGGAAAACGGAAATAAAAATAAAAAAACAAAGAATTTATCAGCCTCGAGGAACAGATCGTGTAGAGTTGAAATAAGAGTGAAAGAATAAAACGTGGTAGCTCGCTCGTAATCGATCGACAGTTTTGTCATCGGTAGTAGTACCTAGATACACACGGTGGTGGTAATTTTCCTTTCTCTAAAAGCAAGACATATATGTACCTTAGCAGAAAAAAAGGATAACTGGAAGATTTTTCCGCTAAAATACGACTCTACTCGTTGAATTTAAAGTACGTGATTTACGTAAAGAGTGCTGGCTCGTCCTCCCGTCGGATTTACATGAACGTTAACACAAGCCCATGGCTTTTCGGCTGCTGGACAATAGTTAAGTAGGTAAATATTTAATGTTTCTTGAAAATATATGGCACATTTTTTGTCGATATTTTTTATCACACAGGGAGTGTTTTTAACACGAGGATGTTAAAAGTAAGATATTTTTTCGACAATAATAATTATATCTTATCGTATGATTTTCTCTTATTGTATAGATAAAAAGTTATTCACTATAGAATATAATTATATATACTTAAGTATCATATAATATATGCTATAAATATTCTTACTACTGTATTAATTCTTCCAATCTCAATTTGATGTACGCAAAAGTGGCTACCAAGACGTTTTCAAGAGGAAGAAGAAGACAAGACCGGTAGGGTTACGGCGGCGCAAGTTTAATAATGGTTCGGTATGATAATTGAGGCATAAAAGATCGAGTAATCTTCCTCGGCACGATTTGCTGAGGAACGGTGGATGGTAGGAAAGACGGTGATGCTGAGGGAGAGGGTGAGGGAGAGGTGAAAGGGGTGAAAGGGGGGCTGGGGGGAGGGAAGGGAAGAGAAAGGTAGGGCCGGTAGTGGAGAATCTTGGTGCGAGTAGTCGGTGCGAGTCAATTTACGGCGGAAAATAGCGATGTGAAATTGTTTCGTCTAAGGTAGTGGTTAATTTAGCCTCGGATTCCACGGCGGTGGCAAAGGAGAACAGGACAGGAGGGGTTTTATCTTATATGCCTTAGCAGAGCTACCGCTTCGTGACGCTTAAAGCTACTACCAGCAAGCACCGCAGACTCTCCTGCCTATCGTGCAAATCGGAATGAAATTTTCCGCGAACGTAGGAACGAACGCGAACGTGGGTGCGCGATCCTCGGCACTCGGTTAGGGTTATTAAATTAGACGGTTATTACCATCCTCCTAGGTAAGACGACCTCACTCTCTTACGCTTCACCGAGCATCTAAGAAACACCGAGGTCATTTCCTATCCTTTTCTACTAGCTTATCTTCTTTCTCATTATCTACATTTTTATCTGCTGTCATTTTTTCGACGATAATCGTAGTAGCACGCTACTTCTAATCCGATTAAACCACGCAAAACTGGTTCTTAAACGTTAACCGTATTGACTATAGACGATGTAAATTGCGTATAGGTAGGACTTAAAAGCGCGTATTAGGTAAGGAATTACCTTTAATCATTCATTAAAAAGAATGAAAGAGTTTAAAAAGAATGATGATGCATTTGTCATGGAGAATGATTTTAATACTTGAACGTTTGAGCTTTAGGGAGATACCATTTAAAGTATATATATAATATTATACATACAGATGTATGTGTGCATATTAATGACTTTTCCCTTGTTGATTAACCTTTGCCTTTACCTCTCATCGGTTACATAGTCGATGTTTTCGAAGAAGATGGTTCCTGGCCCCGAAATGTATTAGAATGATCGGAGCGCACATTTTGCAACGTCAACAGGTACGTCCGTACAAAGCTTGGACCAAATGACCGGTCGTAAAAATTATAATGAGCATATGAGTTCAAAGTCTCGATCAAGAATAACGTTCACTTAACAGAAACGTTTTATTTACCGATGGTGGAAGAAACTCAGTGTGTGTACACCTTGTTTCTTCTCTTCCTTCTCTTTCTCTTTCTCGCCTTTCCGTCAAACACTCCAGGTCGTCCGTCAGTCGTCCTTTCGTCGTCGTCGTCGTCGTCCTCGTCGTCCTCGTCGTTCTTCCTTTCCCTCGATGGCAATCCATCCATCCGCTTGTGGTCCGCTTCAGTTCGTTCTTTCTTTTTCGACTCCCTCGCCGTTCTCCTCAATGCGTTCCGGCATTGGGTACAGTCGAGATAATCAAAAGGAGCTTTCTCTCTCTCTCTCTTTCTTTCTTTCTCTCTCTCTCTGTTCGCTCGAACTTCTGGAATTCCTGTCCGAACGTCGACGTGTCGTATACGTCTATGTGTATGAATGTATACGATACGTATATACCATGTACGTGTATTCAAGGATAGTCGGCTTGGCAATACGATTTCAGTGAAAGAAAAATTTCCCTTTGTTCGTCTTCGAGACGACAAGAAATTGGCGGAAATTCCAAGATATTTCCGCGGATCGTCCAAGTTTCCATTCGACTTACTTCAAGATCGCTTTCATCCGTTTCTACTTAATTCTAATAAACTGTAAGATCGTATTTATTCAACTGTACAAATCTGTAGGATAACATATATTGAAAATTCTGATATTTGACTTTGTTCGAATTTTTAAACAACGATTACAATATTTTTTAAATAATTCCCATAAAAACTTCTTAGAGAAAATTTATAGGTATCTCTATGGATAATAAAAAAAAATAACCCCAAACAAATGAATAGTACATAAATTGAAAAACACACATTTCTCTGATGTTGATTTGTGTTTCTTTTAAAACTGAAAAAAAATGCTTCCGGCAATGCCCATATTCGGTCTCACCTTGTTTTTTTTTCGATCTCACATTTTCTCTGTCACATTAAATCCTTCTGAAGGAACGCTGGCGCCTAACAACAAAATCAACGAACGAACGAACGAACGAACGAGACTCCTCTCTTGTGATCTTTTTATCGCTTCTCTCATAACCAGGCGAGAAAACGATCAGCGAGAGAATCCATCATACGGAGATTTCGCGCAACACTTTTCGTTTTTGCCTCACGCACTGTACACTGTCCAAAGCAAAAAAGAAGAAGAAGAAGATGAAAAAGAAAAAGAAAAAGAAAAAGAAGAAGAAGAAGAAGAAGAGGAAGAGGAAGCGACAAGAAATGGAGTAGAACTGAGTAACCAGCCATCGTCGTCCTCGTCCTCATCCTCGTCCTTATCTTCATCCTCCTCTTCCTCTTCTTGGCGTGCGATCTACAGAACAGTTGATTTTTTCTTCCCTTTTCATTCCTGTTCCTTCCCTTCGTCTCTTTTACTCTTTCCATCTTCTTCCTCTTTCTTTCTTTCTTTCTTTCTTTCTTTCTTTCTTCTTCTTCCTCTTTTTTCATTGGATGCACTGCTTTATAGTAGTAGTAGTAGTAGTAGTAGTAAATGTAAGATACGTAGATGTGAGTACGAAAGAACATATAGAAATACAAAGACGTTCACCACCTTGTCCGAGTAACTAAGGGCGAAAAGAAGCATCCTCGGGCATTCTCTTTGCGCTTGTTCTTTTTATTCCCTTCTTCGTTACTCTCTCTCTCTCTCTCTCATTCTTTCCCTTACTTACTGTTCGTACATGGTCCATTCTTTTGCCAATACTCCGCTCACTTTTTCGAGACTCGCACGCACTTCTCAAGCCACTCTCCGATGCTCTCGTGCGCGTGGTGAAGGTGGTGTTGGTGAAGGTACAGGAGCAGGTGGAGATAGAAAGGTTTCTCCATCCTCTTTCTCTTTCTCTTCCTCCTCCTCTTCCTTCACAACCTCCCTCTCGTTCTCTTTCGTTTTCTTCGTTCTCTTTATCTCTCCGTCTCTTCTTTCTCTTTCTAACTGCCTCGAGAATGGTCGCTGGGGAATTACGGCGAGCGCAAAGTCGCGGCTAATGAAGTCGCAATTCAGCCATTTTACCATTCGCCGATTCGACCGCGGCTCTCTGAATCGAGAAAGAGAAAACATGAGAAAGAGAGAGAGAGAGAAAAAGAAAGAAAGAAACGAGAGAAGAAGAACGCATACTCGCTGTGTTCGTCCCTTCGTTCCGTCGTTCGTGCATGCATGCGTGCGAAACGAGAAAAGGAAGAATGAATGAGAGTAAAAAGAAGAAAAGATCTTAAAGAAAGAAAGAAAGAAAGAAAAAAATATATATATATATATATATAAACGAAACGCCGAGAGGGAAGATGCTGTACAATCTAAATGCACGTGGACACACGTTTAAATAGGCCGCCTCGATTAAAGACTACGGCGTCTTGAAAAATGAACTACGATGCAATGATTGGTTCGATTACTTTATCGCGTATCTATAAATATTTTTCCTTAAAAGAAAATCTAATTTTCTTTTCCTTTTTTTTTTTATGAGTACATTAACGATCTTGCGGAATGTAATTTTCATTGAAATGACGTATCTTTGTCGTAATTACTTGACGATACATAGGAGCAGATGTTACGTTGAAATATGATCGTATGTTATATGGTAATGATATCACAATATCTAATTTCGTTACATGAAGAGTTTGAAATAAAATAAGTATTTTTCTAAGAAATAAGAATTTTTTTAGGCGAACAAATTAATCGTTTGATTTATATTTTCACGATAGTAAAGTTTTTGTATTTTATTATACAGTTAGGGGATTTCATACATTTTAATTTGTATATTACTTTAACTTCATAAGTTTATATGTTCGATACTTGTATTAATTGGCTCGATAAAATATATGTTGTGATAATGAAACATATCGGTTCAATGAAATTTGCATGTAAAATGTGTAAATTATTTATATATGTATTAAACTGCCAACACTGTTAAAAGTATCTAACCTTGACTTATGAGTTTTACATGACACCTGGATAAAATACGAGGCTGTATTTAATTTATCACAGATAAATATAACTCTTCTTTTTTAGATGAAAATAAAATTCTATGTTCACGAATTATCGAAGATTTGTTAACACTATCAATGTTTTTTATTAGCACGTATATATTTTCATATATTTTTATAATTAAATATCTATATCCGAAATTTTGAAAAAGCCAACGTCAATTATCGAATAAGAAATCCAGATGTATGAAACTAAAAGCTAACAAATGTCTCTATTTATCAATATGATCACACCTCATTTAGATAGCCATGAAAGATATAAATTGTACAACCAGCGAAATGGAGTTTGCGCAACATTTGTTATTACGAAGGCCGAATAAACGAGCTATGTGTGCATCGGAGTTCGGCCGAAAGCCAATAAAACGATAATGATTCCGATTCGTGGATCGCTTTAATTACATGATCTTGCCGATACTACCGAGCAACTATATCGGGGTACGTTGAAGTACGGAGAAGATCAATTATAAGTAGTAGACGCTAATACAGTGCTAAGAAGACATCAAGAGGCGTACAGGTGGTCATTAAAATGGATAAATAGATCATCATGCTACGTGTGATATTTTATACTCTATATAATTACATTCAAATTATTTCCGGGAGGATGGTAGGTCCGATATCAGAGCAGCGAATAAAAGCGACTTTTGTCGTTCGTATAAATAATCGACTTTGCATTCGGTTAACGAGACACTTGTGCTTGAAGGTTGGAAACACAAAAAAAAAACGAGGTAATGTTTTCAAAGCACCATTTAGTGTCATTATTTAAATAAATGCTACGAGAAACTGTTACTTTTGTATAACACAAAAAGCACCAATTTATGTTGCTCTCCTCGCCTATAATTGCTTCCAGCAAGAGATAAAATAAATAAACAATATTTTATATTTCCTGACGTTAATCCAAAAAAAATCATTTGGATCGAGAATTTATTTGCCTTTTTTTTTCTTTTTTTTTTTTTAAATTCATTCTAATAAGTGACATTTCGTTTGCAAGGATTTCCCTATGCCAACTCACTTGCTGTTACTTCGTCATTACTCTCGAAGAGTTGCCATTAAATCGCTGTTAAAGACCCTATTAAAAGCAGCATCGTTTCTTTACTTTAATGATTGCGAGAAATTATAACTTCGTTTACACCTTGTTAATACAGTGATCTCTTTTTACTTACGTGCCAATTTATCTGCTCACTCGATCGAACTTTTTCGCAACTCGTTATTTTGAAACGTTAGGAAAAAGAAAAAAAGTTTATCAGACCAAAGATCATAAGTGAAAATAAATTATAAAATCTAAAGATAGTGTTCGAAAAAATTTACGATAAAAAGATGTTACTTTTTGATAGGCATAAAGTGTATATTTTCGAAAAAGATCCGAAATTTTCAAAGCCGAATATTACGAAGAACGTAAAACACTGTCCGATCATGTGTATCCACGTTAGGCGTTTATTGTCCTGTTGGGCGTTATTACCAAGTGCGCCAGCAAGACATCGGTTTATCGTAGCCCAGGGACATTTTCCCCTGGTCCCCTTTTCGCAAACACTGATCTCGCGCTTGCGAACATGCTCCAGTATGTAATACGCCTTGGATACCTACATAAAGATGGGGGACCAAGTTCTCCCCTTTTACGTTGCAAGAACATTTCGTTAAATTATAGATTTGTTATGGTAATTAAGTAAAAATATTACGTTGTCCATTCTCGTTATTAAAATATTTACTTTTATACATTATATTTCAATCATCATTTGTTCTTTTATTTTAAATTTAGAATATAGGGATAGGAAATATTTAAAAACGAAGTTGAACAAATTTTATTAATCTTATTTTTGAAAATACACACGAACACACACAATTCTATATGCACATGTAACAGATAATATATCTATATCTATGTAATTTGAACGAAAAAAAAGGAAAAAATGCAAATTTACTTACACTTTCCCTCGTATTTTCTTTCATTTTGTACCTCGATATTCTGAAACGGATTGCGTTACACGTAAGTGTACACGACACTCGTGCACCTATAGCAGACATAAGGAATACCTTAGTCGTATCGCAAAGTATCTCTAATTGGCTCTCGGTACCGTTACAAAGGCCGCACGCGAACAGCACGAAAACTTCTCGAAGCGTATAAGAGAGTGTACTTATCTTTTTTAACAAGCTCGAAAAACATTTTAACTCTCTTCGTTACACGCTTTCGACGATCGTGTCGACGATTTACAGTTTTATCTTTACAATAGTATAGCCAATAACATATGCTTTTAAGATTTCTAATCGGATTATTAAAACGAATTCCATTTACAGCAAGATTTTCACAAATTGATATCCACCTATTTTCTATTATTATTAGTATAACTATATTCTTTATAATATAATATAAACGTTTCTTAATTCATTTTCTAAACAATATATCCAAAATATCAAAATAAAACTTTCAAGCAAAATGATATACGAATTTTGCTACGCATCGATCGATAAAACAAACGATTCATTTTAACGTCGGAACTAACTTTTATGAAAGGACTTTTTACGACGAAATACCTAAACTTTCGACTTCTCATGAATATGTAGAAAAAATAGTCCAAACGTTCTCCCGCCAATAGATTTAAAAAGTCTGGATAATGCAAATTCGCCGCTATCGTTAGTGGAATTTTCGATTAAATAAAATAAGTCATCCGTGAATCGCGTTTATCTAAGCGCGAGAACGGGGATAGAGAGCTTTTTACCAAAACGTTTATTCTCGTTGAAACATCAAAATGGAGACGCACCACCATCGAAACTTCGTCCTGAATTATTTTTTTTCTTTTTCTTTGCTTTACTTCTCTTTTTATCTTTTCTTTTTTTTTTTTTTTTTTTTTTTTTTTTTTTTAAACCTATACCATTCATCTTTAAAACTAGACGGGATTTTATTTTTACGCTATTCATATGTAAAAAAGTGAAAGAGAGAGAGAGAAGAGAGGCAAAGAGTAGAAAGCCCCGGAAAATCGACATAGCCCTTTAAAGCGCAGAAACTTTCGAAAATTCTGAGACACCGTGTTCGCTTAAACGAGCTCATTCGTTCGTCCATATTTGCGCTTTGCCTAGTTCACCAGGCGTCGTTGGATTAGTCTACTCGTAGACCATGACGATTCGGTGAAAATAAACGAGGAACGCTATAAAAGACATTCCCTTTAGAGTAAAGTACCATCGTCAACTGGAATGGAAACAAGCTCGATCGTATTTTTAGCGACGTAATGCGACCCGTAGATCTATTAATCATTTCGAAGTAAAAGGGATGTTCTGTCGACCATTCAGTTAAATATATAGGGTGGTCTACATAAATTGTTATAATCTATATTTAAAACAAGATTTTTCTGTAATTACTACTGAGTTTTAAACTCTCTTTGTAACATTTACTATTTTTTACAAATTTTATAAATAAATATTATCAAACTTTATCACAAGAAGTCTCGCGAGAGAAACAAATTTATATCTTTTGCTTAACATTATAAGTAAACCACCTTGTATAACGCAAGGACACGTTATACGAGTTCAAGGCTCGAACTGTATAATCGTTCTCGTTCGTATAAATAATCAGCGTGTAAGAAGGCACGCGAATAATATATCTACACACGTAGTACTATATATGCAAAAGAAAAGCGACCTGTTTCATGCCACCCGTCGTATAAACCTGTGCAAGAAATCGTAATCTACGTATTTTATATCGACCACTATGATAAAATATCGAATAGACTGGAAGTCACGCAATAAAAAATCAGGTAGATAATAATTTAGTTTTTTGTCTTTCCAGAGTTTCCGAGACTATGAACACACATCGATAAGATTGTCTTTTTTCATAACTTATGAATATATGTAAATTATTAACGCGTACAGAAGAACCTTAAAATTATTAACTTCCGCATTTCCGATGATTTTATTGGGTCATTCCAACGAGCAACCTAATTATGACATTCTTTTTTTATTTTATATGAATTTCCTGGCAAATGATCGGATAAATCTACTGACCCAAGAATATTCTATCAAAAAATTGCAATCCGGCTGGCGCATCCATATAATTATAAAATTCATGCTTATAAAAATGTCTGCTTTCAATGATAAGAAAAGCTTTTAGTCTGCTATAAATTATTTTTAAAATAATCGCCAAGGCTACACAAAAAATACCGGAAATGTTTAATTTCATAATGCTTTATCTACATTGACGTCGTCGTAGTATAGCGTATATTTTTTTTCCTTTCATTTTTATTTTGTCTACTGTAATAATTATAGCTTCGATTGAACTTTATGAACATTTGAAAAATCATTCTAAATCTCTTCAATATTATATCTTCATATTCAAGTCTTTCAAATAAATACGCACTCATACACACAGCGCGTATTTAAAATAGCGAAATATTTTTATATTTAAAGATTTAAAAATAATTTGAAGTATTTAGTAAATAAAATAGCATTCTTTTAAAACATTTTTTCAACGATAAGATAACGTTCATTCATTGGCTTCGGTATTTGATGCAACACCATGCTCAAGTAAGTTTTTTTTTCAAATATCCAAGCACTTAAGAGGAATTACAAGTCAAGCAAACGATCATATCGCACTGCAGAAGTACAACTTATTAGCACTTTCATCCTATTATACGGCTACTACCTACGAGCAAATCTTTCTACCGTCGAAGGGATTACGTTTTCTTCCTGTCTTTAAAAGGAAATTATTTACCTGTTCCTTTGAATCCAACTACCGTACCATCAATCTTAAAGTTTATAGAATACCTGGTATTTTTCCACGATTTTAATTTATTCTCTCTCTCTTTTTTTTTAACTTTTCTAGTTAAAAATCCGTTTATCTTTTTCCGACTTTCATTCCATTGATATTAATTAAATAAATGATTAATTTTATGCAACGCTTTATTATTATTCGTAACAAAAGCGATTGATAAAATAACGAGATTTATTAGAACGTCAGAGAGAAAGACCAAACTCACGGAATAAATTTTCTCTTTTTATCTCTCTCCCTCTCTCCCTCTCTCTCTTCCTCTCACCCTCTTTTTCACTTTCACTCTATCCCTCTATTTCTCTTTCTCTTTCATTTTGTTTTCTTCTCATTCTCGGTCCTTTTTTCTACGACCTATGCCATTTGTCAGAAAAATCCGAACGAACGATTGACTCTACACGTGGACGGAGATAGCTCTTCCGATTCTCGTCGACGTGGTCGTACGCGTCAACGATGTTTCAAAGTCAGCAGCCCGTAATCCTGACAAAAGTTTGTTTGCACGGGACGGGTAACATGTTAATGCAGACGCAGCTCGGACCACATTTGGCACTATACCGAGCTTTACAGTAATGACAATCGGGATAATAAATCAAGAGGGTCCAGCAAGTGAGACCACTTGGCGAACAAACGACAAGGGGTGAGATAGAGAGAGAGAGAGTGAGAGAGAGAAAAGGGTACAGGGGAGGGAGAGGAGGGTGTGATACGCGACTCGTCTACGATATCCACGTTAACAAATGTCTCTATCCACGTTGGCAGGGTACTCCACGCGCCGTAACCCCCGATGAGCCGTAAAAATCACAGATTGGGGTAGGTTCTTGCAACGACACATGCCCCGCTCGTACACGCTCGAACGAAGACGAATGTCGACGCCCCGTGGCCGATTATGCTCGCATATCGCAATGAAAAAGCTTTCAAATTATTAAACCTTACCCGATGTCCGATTCTTTATCGAAAACAAATATTTACTTTTCGATAGAAATAGCCGATTCACCCTCGTCGTTAGTTGCGACACCCCATCCCTTTCCTTTTTTTTTCTTTTTTCTCTCTCTCTTCCCGAACAAAACATTGTAAAAGCGTATGTCGCTTTTTTCCCCCCTTTTATTATTATTATTATTATTATTTTTCTTTAAATTCAAATCTCCCTCGTCATTTGAAAAAAAGAAGAGAAACCCGATCTGTTTTATAGTAGAAAATGTCAGGATTTATTTTAGACATGGTCGAATCATGAGATGCACCAAGAATAATTCGCGTAAACCATCCCGCTAGGAGTGTCCTTTATGGTACGAGAACATGTAGCATCCGGTAAGTATTTTCTTCTCGAGAATGCACGTTTCGAAAGGTAGATTACTTATTACCGCGATCTGCATCGTGCAAAGGACCGAGGACGAGGACGTGAATGAGGAGCGAGAACAATTTTGTATATCTCTAAGAGAATACGAGTTTCTGCTCGCTCACGTCCGAGCGTTCCCTCGATTACGCG
The DNA here is from genome assembly GCF_001313835.1 of Polistes canadensis. NCBI lineage: Eukaryota > Metazoa > Arthropoda > Insecta > Hymenoptera > Vespidae > Polistes > Polistes canadensis. The sequence continues at coordinate 1,001,990 of NW_014569556.1, read as the reverse complement.
TAAACACGATACCTACCAACAAACCCTCACCCACGACGATCTTGGCGAACCGGTCGGACCTCTCATCCTCGTGAATTCAATAAATCCGAGGTAATCAGCTTGCGCTCGTTCGACTCTTCTCTCTTTCTCTCTCTCTCTCTCTCTCTATTTCTTTTTCTCTTCATCTTTTTCTGTCGTTCAGTTCGATTTAGATATTTCTTGAAAAATGTGAAGCATACTTTACTCGATGGATTCGAACGATTTTCCTTCGCGAAAATACATGTTTCATTAGCCCATAGATATTAAGAAAAAATAAACAATAATTTACTATAATCAAAAATTAATCGAGGAATATACACGTGTATATATATATATGTATAATAATAATAGCAATTTAAAAAAGATAATCAACACTCTCTCGGCTAATGTAAGTACCGATTTACAAGCGTGCGTTTGATGAAAATTAAAAGTTTAACGATGGTTTAACGATCGCGAGAGAATCGAGATGAAATTGTCGCTTAAGTATAGATGTACGCGTGCCTTCGCGTACGATGTTAACCACCGCAGACGTTTAACGAGAAATTCACTCTTTACTAGAACGTCCAAGCTGATGGAAGAGAAAAGGAAGATTCGTGAAGGAAGCGTGAGACCATTTCGCTCAAGTTTAAGGCGTTTACGCGTCAAACTATTAGATGGGGTTTTTAAAATAGCTTACTTGGCGATCTACCTGAACTCGTTCTCACGCGTTCCAACGAAGTTCCACAAAAAGATCGTTGACAATGAAAATCGATATTATAAATAAAATAAATTTCAAATGATATTAGAAATATATTAACAAAAAGTAATATATTTTGTTCCAAATCTTGATGAGATAGGTGGTAAATAAGAAACGAATTTTTTTATAACATTTAGTAATATTCTTACTATAAATAATATTAAACGATATGATTTACTGTAGTAGCCATGCGAAAAGTAGTTAGTTATCAAGCATGCTTTTTCTCTCTCTCTCTCTCTCTCTCTCTCTCTCTCTCTCTACTAAGAGTGAGATTGCTGATATGAACGTGCTAGGTTGTTACAATGAATCAGAGAGCACGATCGACGCTCCGTTACAGCCTTCTGGATACACCAGCTACTTACTTCGTATTAGCGTTTCATCAAGCTACCAAGCGGACGTTATCGAGCATGACCATGCATTTCCAGACGGACCCATCCAGGATTCACGGGGCAGGATCATCGATTCGGGCTCCTGCGTTAGCTCGCTACTACCGATGGATCAGCGTACAACAGACGAGCCAATATCATGGACGTCGATCGCGTTTTTTGCCATGTTCCGCGCATTACGATTTTACACGAATTTCGTGTCTGATTGGCAAGCGTTGATTGCATTCTGAACGATCCGCGAGTAAGCGAGGCTTATTAACGAACGGTCCCTTAATTCGTCTCGCTCCGTAATCGTAATCGTTTAATCGATCGAGCCCTCCGACATCCATTTTAAAACGTTGTTTCGCTGAGACATCCTGGCTATGCACGGCAGGACGGATTTATTATGAAGTATGTTACGTCCAAAGACGCAAAAGGAAAAGACGATGCCGACGAACGTGTTGATAGGTAGATGCCACGTCCTCCTCTTTCCCCGACTTCTTTCTTCGTCGGCTTCGATCGAGATGAGACGGACAATGATCTTGGGAATCTTAAGAGTTGTAGACAGGTGCGTATGCATCTACCTATTCAATACCTTTCGATCGTGACATGACAGGAAATATACAATATCTTATCAAAGCTTTGCAAATCTTTCACATTTTTTTCTTTAACTACAATTTAAGCGATAAATTTTTGGCAATGCGAACAACAATAAATATAAATATACATATTAAGTATACAAGTTTTAATAACTTCATGCAAAACTGTTTACACGCTGAAGCGTATTTATATATCTATGTAAAAAGAGACGATTTTTCTATACATATTTTTAATAATTATATTAATAAGGTAATCAAAAATAACATTATGTAAACTATTTTACATTACATTATAGTTTCCATAATGTTACTTTATTATATATATAAATCGAGATGTACATCGACGATTAATTGATTATAGAATAGAAAATTGAACAGTTCAAGGCCCTGAAATTCAAAATTGTGAAATACAACCTAGACACGGCACTGTTCGAAACGACCTCCCCGTTGCTGAAGGTGTATCCTGCCCGTCCCACATGCCGAGCCGTCCGCTCCTTTACCGATACTTAGAGAACCTTTCGCGTCGCTTGAATATCGCTCCTTTCGATGGAAGCAGGTTATATCGAATTTGATACGGGTCAGGCCAAGAAGAACCGGCAGGAATCTTTAATCTCCTGTTTTCTGTCTCTCTTTTTCTCTCTTTCTTACCGATCTCACTCTTCTCTTTCTCTCTCTCTCTCTTTATAGTTCCCTTCGCATTCCAAATGAACTATATTATTAGTCAAACAAAAAATAATTAATTGTCATTTACATATTAATTTATTTGATTTATTTATCCTAAAAATAATATTCTAAACTCATTGTCAGCCAAACTTAAACTAATACTATAATTAACAATTTGATAATTATTCTTAATATAAGGTAATAAGATTGAAATAAATCAAGGTAAGATTTTGAATAAGCCAAATAGATAAAACCAAAAAATATGGAAACATTGCAATTAGATAATTCCTAAAATATGACAGTAGGAAATACTTGGCATTAAGTCTATTAGAATTGGAAGTGGAGAGGACCGATTTACACGCAATTCTGATCCTTAGGTCATGCCAGACTAGATGGCATACCGAGGTTTGAGGTCCATTCAATATGCCGCAGCCACGTCGCGCACACTCACGCCACGTCGCACCACGACCTTTGCTTATGTACATATGATATACGTAGCTATGAATCCATGTGCGCACACGCATACTAGTACCGATGGTATTACGTAATTAGAGGACGATAATTCCTGCCGGCAGATTCCTCCTTGGCGGATAATCTTGTATCGTGGGACGTCTCCTTGGTCTTGCTACTCGCGAGCCTATCAAGATTATTCGCTTTTAGTGCACCACCGACTCCGGTTAATGCATATACTTGCTCATTCTCCTTATCCTTATAGAGGAAAGTAAGGAGGAGATGTAAAAGGAGTATGAGGGGAAAAAGGGGGAATTTCTCGAGATATTATTTATAGTAACGGTACATCCGCTTTGTAATTTTCTATCTAATTACTTACGTATATCCATCTGGTTACAATGATGTTTATACAGAAAACAAGCGAATAGCATGAAAATACAAATTTCTTCGTAATAGTATCTTAGGGCGTAGACATTGGCGAATCGAATGCTTCGAATCAGAGGTTATTGATCAGCATCGATACACATCGTCACTCGATTACCCTATTGTGCCCTCGATGAACCAAGATAGAACAGGAAGAGAAGAAGAAGAGAGAGAGAGAGAGATAGTGTGTGTGTGTACTTACTGTGTTCTAGTGCTTGTTTAGAACGTCTTCTCCCAATAGACACGATCGATCGATCGAACGTAAGGTTAGAAACGTTCTCTTCCTATCGATCGATTGATGACCAGCTCCTAGCTTACTACTGCTTGACCCTCCAATTATCACCTGTCATTCGTTACGTAAATAGAACCGTACATTAGCTCATCCATCGCGCGACGAATTACAAGGATAACTGCGCTTTTCGATCTATATATTATAGATACACTTGACAATCGATAGATCCATAGTAATCATTGCGACAATAATTATAATTGTTTCAAATAATATAGAATATAAGTATCATCGTAATACTATATACCTATCCACAGGATCGTCAGGTAGGTTATAAATGACGTATGAACGTAATATTTTTTATCCTCGAGCCATTTTCTCAAAAAGTCTCTTACACGATGATAAATATTATATATAGTCGTAAATTTTCATCCAACGTTGATTCACACGAACGCAAAGCATTCCCCTGGACTTTTAAGACGATTCTTTAATTTTTTTTCTCTCCACCTTCTTCACTTTTCATTCTTCTAACTACACATACCATTTAAACGAATTCATCGCATTTTTTCGTCTCCTCTTTTCGAGTATTTCCATCATGAATCTCGATGACAGTGGGACATGTTTCGTTTATATTAATCCGAAGATTGTACGAGGAAATTTGTTTCATCAATTAAAAATAAAGAAGAAAATAAAATATTGGCGAAATAAACGTCATTCGATCGATACAAATGCATAAATTATCTCTCATTCTTTTAACTTTTTTTTCTGTTTCTCTCTATTTCCCTTCTTTCTTTATTTATTTTACCTTTCTCTAAGGATTATCAAGTTCGTCGGTCGTATTTCGATTTCAAAGCGCATTCGAACGGTTTGCCAAACCCTTTTCCCCTTTCCTTGTCCAAAGGGTTATGTTAATGAGACGCGATCGTTCGGGGGAAGCCAGCTAAGTGATACCGAGCGAATCTTTTCTCCGGTAATTACGCGCAGCCGCCTGCTCCGATTCGCGTGGAAACTCGATACTCTCTTTCAAACTCCCCCTTTTTCTCCCCGAACCGAGAAGCAAGACCTTTCTCGATGGATTTTAATCCTATTCGTTACGCATTCACGTATCGACGTATCTGAATTTTTCTTTACAAAGAGAAATCTGCGTGAATTATCTCTTTATATTTTTATCTCTATTTTTTTTTCTTTCTTTCTCTCTCTCTTTTTCCTTTATCTATCTATCTATCTTTTTATTCATCTTTCATTTACTTTGAAATTACTACGATGATCAGATTCTAATCTGAAAAAAAAAACTTTAATATTTGTCTAAAGAGAAATAATTTCGATATGAATATAACATTTGAAATAGAGGAAACATTTTAGATGGGTAGAGTTAATGTTGCATTCCATACATATATAGATATTAGTACAATACATACAGTGATACAAACATGTGCTCTATCTCCTAATCGCGGCTAATCGTATCCAAGTTCCCCACTTAGCAATCATGCGATACTAACGCACACCTGTGTAGTTTTGATCATCAGATGCTCATAATCGTTAATGAAACTGTGGATACTTGAAGAAATAATATTTATTTTCAAATATTCGAGAATTCTGTGATTATTAAAAATAATAATAAATTAAATAATAACGAGAAATATATAGAAATGAAAAATATTTATTGACCTGACCTATATTTCTACTTTTTGTTTCTTTAATCTTGACCCTTATATGATTATACTGCGATACAAGTTATCCAATTAAGAACGTAGTACCATTTTGTGAGTACTTATATTAGTTGATACGATAAATTACAGAATATTCAAATAAATGAAAACAATGTTTATTGATTTTATTTAAAATTCTTCTTATTCTATTTCTTTAATTTCAATTTTTATACATATATTACAATACAAATTATTTTAATGAAAAACCGTGATACATTTTTTTTTATATTAGATTAAATTAAAAGAAAAAAAAAAGTAAACGAAAATTTATTTGATCAAGCATATAGTTCTTTCCTCATTTCTTTAATCTTGATTCTTATATCCTCATACTGCGAAACAAGTTTCAAGACGAAAATAACATAGAAGAGTTTTGTTAGTAGTGGAGTTGGTGCGATAAATCGCACGTCTCGTTGACATAATTACCGACAAGGCGAAGAGCAACGATGAAGATCTTTCGTCGTCCTCATCAAGCGACAAAACGCTACTTGGCAGAGGCGTTGACGCGTGACAGCAGCTCGATGACCATCCGAAAAGACGTTAACAACGGTAAAAAAGTCTGCCAGTTGAACGAGTGAGCACGAGCACGAGTCATAACGGATAGAAAAAAGAGAGAGAGAGAGAGAAGAAAGAGAGTATTTGAGTCTCAGTTTGTGAGCGAAAACTTACGATCGACGGCGAACGACCGTTAACGTCTTCGTCCCGAGGATCGTGTCAATGTCAGAAAATATAAAAGCGAGAAAGAACTATTCTCATAGTCGCCTCTTGGCGTTTCGCTTGGACGAACAAATAAACGAGTGAATTTGTATCCGGAAGTTTTCACCATCGCATTCCCTATTGCGGATAAATCTTTCTTTGAACAAAAAAGAAATATCTAAGAAGATAGAAAAACTAACAATAAGCGAGAAGAATTCTTTACTACGATTTCAGCGAATGCAAAAAAAAAAAAATAAACACTTAATAATAGGCTATATAATAATATTTCTCTGTTTTCTAATGATAGTTGCTTGTGCGAAAGAATAAAATCGTTTCGTCTCAAGCTGCATATCTGAAGTTCAAAACACTGTTGTTGTTTCTGAATGAATAAGAAAATTCGTTAAAGATATATGATTTTAAGTATTTCAGAAAAACGAGGTATGCTTTGTACCAAGATTAGTACAACCGTACGTGTTATTAATCATCTCAAACGTCACTCAATTCATTTATTTTTATTTCTTTCTCCATGTAGTCCACTATTTCGCAAATTTATTATAACATTTATCGATCAGTTGAAAAAAAACAACAGACAGATAAGGAGTCGTGAAATTTAATCGGGAAAAGGAACTATCGAGAGTATATATACGAAGAGGTAGTGAATAAAAATTCAACGAGCACCAACAACGTTATCGTCGCTAACATAAGACCTTTTCTCTTTTCTATGATATTTTTTTTTCTCCTTCTTCTATTTTTTTTATTATTCTTCCTTCCTTTCTCTTTTCTTTACCGTCTTCTTCTCTATCAATCCTTCTCTCTTTTTCTTTCTTACTTCGTTTCTTTGCATCTTCGCACAACGCTGCTGCCCCTTAGGTAGCTTACGTTATCCGATACTCGAGAGTCGGGCAACACAATCTCCTCGAGACGCGGTAATCTTATTAAATAGGGCCTTCCTTTGTTTTACGACCTTTTTGCACGGGCTTTAAGGCCTTAAGCCTGACGCCTTGCCTTGCCTTGCCTTACCTTGCGTCGACCGAACGCCTTTACCCCCATCCCTTTACCTCACCTCATCTAACCTCACCCTGTTAGATCCCCCTAGGCAGGATACGTGCCACCGCGTATATACTCCCTTTACCTCCGGGATCACCCTGGGAAAATCCTGTCGGTGCCGATATTGAACGATAGAAGCCTCCTATAGGATCGACCAATTATTTACGAGAATGATTGAATATCTCTCTAGATTCGCGACAACAAACCCGGAGCTCCATTTTTTCAAATAGTTACACCTGGATAGACCTAAATTCTAATCTTATCAGAATTTTTGATACTTTCTTTCACATCAAATTATGAAAACACATTAATCAAACTATCTTTGAAGCATATTTATCTATTACAAATTCTTTACTTCTGTAATACAAGTTTTTTGATTATAAAAATATCTCTCCAAAATATATATATTCTTCAATTTATAAAAATAATCTTATATCGTAATTACCTATGCACATCATTCGTTTGTAATATTTAATCGGAAACGTCGTCAGAAGATTTTACAAATTTACAGCACGCCCTTCGTTATCCTATTCTTCGATCTTATAACGTCACTTTATTATTTCTTTTTTTATATATCTATATCCTCCTCTTTGTTTTCAGACTTCTCCCATTCCTCTCTTTCTCTCTCTTTCTTTCTCTCTCTATATATATATATATATCTCTTTCTTTCTCATTTTCCTTAACGTTGAACCGGTCTCGTTCGGTCGTGAACGATTTATCATCCGCGTTACGAAATCCGCGCGGTTAGAGGCCGCGCACTTTATGGAAAGTGATAAATTAGGGAAGGCGAAAATGATACGTCTCGAGCATATCTTCCGTCCTGGGTCCGTAATAAGATTAAAAGGCGAGATACGAGTAGGCCCTGAGTGGCCCAATGCCCACGGACCAGTGCTTGCTCGTTCTTTCGCAAAAGAAAGAAGAAGAGAAGAGAAGAAAGAGAGAGAAAGAAAAAGAGAGATAGAGAGAGAGAGAGAAAAGAAAAAAAAGAGAGAGAGAGAGAGAAAGAAAGAATGCAAGAAGTAAAATAGAAAGAGAGAGGAGGGTAGACCAAGCATTCAAGGATTAAAGCGCGGGTATAGTTTGATGTAAATTTAAGGTAGCTCACGGGAGGCATCCTTGTCTTTTTTCGGCATAAACACCGCGACACGATATGTGACTTAAATCAAATTTAAGCTCCCGACGCTTGGACACTACATGCATTCTCCCGTTCTTTTCTTTTATTTTCTTTTTTTTTTTCACTTCTTTCGAAAAATTTTTAATGAATGAATATTGATACAAGCCCGAAAGAAAAATGGCAATGAAATCATTTTCAACGTTATATCATGATAACGAACAATTGTCATATTGTATACAATGAAATTTATATATATATATATATGCCTACAATGAAGATCTAATTATTTCATCAATGCATTAGGGATGCAATTCCTGATTATGTCGTTACGTTTGAACAATGTTTCGTGAACTATCAAAGGTAGCATTAACGGTATTAGACAAAACCGAGAAAGTTCGTACTGTCTAGTGGTAAGATAAGCTAGCGAAACGTAATCTTCTATCATGAAAGGATACTAGAGAATCGTGATACGATACCCGAGCAAGGAATCGAGATGCGTAATCCTCTCGCTTTGCGTAGGGCTACGTGGATAGGTAGGCACGATGGAAACGAACGATCCATGAAACCGGCTTACGCTCAGAATATTCTAGTTGGGCGTTTTGATAGGCGTTTAAATAACGATCCGTGCATAAGAATGTTTCTACGGACGATCATGCATCCTCTGAGATAGATTACGAGCGTGTTCATGATACGAACTAGGCTCGCGTCATCGATATCGTTACGTTTCATTACCCACTTCAGTCCCGGTTTTGTCGATAATTACCAAATCGCGTTTTCAATGTGTAAAGTAAAGCTTTCTTGGTGTTATTGACTCGAGATCGTATCACGTTAACTCGAGCAATTTAAAAGGAATTAGATGCGAAAATATGGAAAAGAATTGTTCTTTAAATATTCAAACACAAAATGTGTTCAACGAAGTAAAAAATTGTAATTATATATCATTTATGTTCACCCAAAAGTCATTAACTACACTTTTGTTTGATATAACTTATGTAGCTTAAATTACTTTTAAAATTTCATAAACATCTAGGAAAAATGGTCCTGGATCCATATAAAATATCAATAGTAAGATGTTAAAGTATTAATTGTTTGATGAACAGTAACTCAGATTAGCATAAATATCAGTTAGCGACTTTTGATTGAACATTGATGATATAAACTTTTGTTTAATATAGAAAGAATATATTTTAATTTTATTTTCTTTTGCAGATAGTAGTTCGTTCGAAATTTATTCGCATTCTCTTCCCTATAATATCTTCCTCTCGTTCTCTCTCTCTCTCTCTCTCTCTCTGTTTTCCTCTTCCTTCTACAATTAGCTTCTTTTTTCCAAAAAACGTACACACGCATCCTTATTTTTTTGTTGTATCTTAACCATCGCCGATATAATGGACTCTCGAGAGGCGAGGAGTTGCGGCCATCTCGATAATGCGTGGGCATGCCATAAGAAAATGACCATAACGGAAGACACAAATTACATGATGTAAACGTGCCACCTACAGCGAGATCCAGCCGGATTGAATTTAATACTAATTAAAAGTAATAAATCGGTGGACGAATGATTTCTGCTCTGCGAGTACGCCCGTCCTATTTCCACCCCTTTCTCTGTCTGTTCGTTCGTTCGTTCGTCCGTTCGTTCGTTCGTTGGTTCGTTCGTTTGTCTGTCCTTCTTGCTCCAGGGCGAGGCTCGGTAGGTACTGTGTATGTGCCGAATTAAGTCGGACGGTATCTTTTTCTGACGTTAACGCGAGGGAAATGCAATTAACTCCCCTACGGCGTTCAAGTCCCTCCTCGAGCAGCCGCTTCAACGGATTTTAATTGTTTCATTTCAGCTTGTAGCTGCACGAACGAACGAACGAACGAACGAACGAACGAACGAACGAACGAACGAACCAACGAATGAACGAACGAACGAACGTACGAACGAACGAACGTGTGCTCGTAATTTTGCGACTTTACTTTTATCCTTGACACGTCCAATATTGTGTCGTTGCTTTTGAACGAAAAAGTAATACTTACACCGTGAGAGAAAAAAATTACATATTAATATACTTTTCCGCATATAATTTAACCGTATATGTTCTCTCTATTATCGGAGCAGCTACGACTTATTCGGGGATAAGGTATGCAGAGATTTCTCGACGACAAGAGATAGAATGCATTCAAAGGATAATGAGATCCGGTATTACGGTATAACAGTTTGCTGATAGTTCTTTCAATGAAAATTCTTTTTTAAATAAATGTTGAACATTTGTTCGCAAGCTTATCTCTTTGATAGCGACACTGAAGCATTTGCAGCAATAAAGATAAACGCGGTGAAAATCGATTACAGCGCTTTAATAAAGCTACATCCGCTTTGGCTCGACATCTTGAGCGTGCAGTCGACGCAAATTCTATAGGAGGGTTAAATCAAGATCAGAGCGAGGTCCCCTGTCCCCCTAGCCCCTCCTATATTCCACTGATTTACGATTTGGCAAACGAGAAATTACTCGTATGTACAGACCTACTACATGGAATGGGGCAATAATTCTTCCCGTACGAAATGCCTCCTCTCGTCTCTTTAACGTTATTGCACACCTATTTTTTTCTTTTTTTTTTTTATTTTTTTTCTTTCCAAAAAATGAAAAAGAAATAAATACACACACCGTGGCACGCAAAAACGTTCGCGGTAAAGTTTTTCAATAACATTGAAAGCACTGTCTGGTTGTGGAGCGGTGTTGAAAAAAAAAAAAAAAAAAGAATAACTATTATATTTGGAAGGATCGGACTACCGAATAAAATCGTTCTCTCAATTACCAAGTTATTTTATCGATCGATATCGTATACATCGATATGCTGTTTGAAAGAAAATAACGAGATAAAATTCGAATTTATAGGTGTATCATCGTCTCGTTCTTTTGACTTTTACGAGAGGGCCTTACAATGACCTGAAAATGTTGAAGACGATGACTCGAAGCTCGTTGACTCGATTCGCTTTCGAGAAGGATACCAACGTTAAGAGACCTATGGCGAAATTTATTTAACTGCCATACTGACTTGGCACCCCGTCGTGGTATATTTCGAGAATGTGATTCTGCCATAATTACAGTAAAAAACGATATTTAATTTCTACCAAAGCGAATACGTTGACGGAAAGAAGAGACGATCTAGGTCGTTTGTTCTTTCGAGTCGATTAACTTTTGAGATTTGTGATAGAAATAATCTGTGAAAGAGAAAAAGAAAATAAATTAACCCTAATTAACGCGTTCGTTATTTCATGATGTATGTAGTATACCTATATAAAGACGGTAAATGTTTCCAAGCGGTCAAGCAATGACTTACAATACATTTTTGTGAATCTCAAAGGATAGACTACATCAAGTCTGATCATTAGTAGTCGGTGAGCGTAGCGATAATAATAACTGTGGGATCGTAGAGAGGAACCTCGAGAAGAGAGGAGAAAGGGTGAGGGCAATTAAAAAGAAGAGAAAGGGAACAAATGAGCGGTCATGTAAATGATTTCTGGCCTGCAGCCCTTCCACTACGCTAGCATTAGTTTTACACACCCTGCCGATGTTCTCCGACTAATTATTAGAGCCCATTACGTATTATTTAAAGAAAAAAAGAAAGCTATACTGGCTTTTCTCTCTCTCTCTCTCACTCTCTCCCTCCCTCTCTCTCTCTTTCTTTCTTTCTCTCTTTCTGTCATTATAATGGTTCGCAGGTGCTAGAAGCTTCTATACGCACCCTATTCATCGTCCGTCCCTTTAAAGTGCCGCTATTATAATGCGTGGGCCGTACGCGAAAAAGAAAAAGAGCAATAGAATGAGAGAGAGAGAGAGAAAACGGTATGAGAGAAATCCAACTCCGTAGAATTGTTTCGGCAGAAAGAGGCCTCATGTCGCCAATGTCAAAGAAACCTGCCGGTTCTGTAAAGAAAAGATAAAAGACTTTTCTCGATAAAAGAGAAAAGGCTCGAGCGTGTCGCGGAATTCATTCGATCTTTGATATTGCTAACAGAAAAAGAAAATGACGAGAGAAAAGCAAGAGAAACAGAGGGAGGGGGAAAGAGAGAGAGAGACGAAAACGATAAGAGAGGGAAGATAAAGGTGAGTCGTGAGCGCGCGTGTGCGCAAGCGTCCAGAGGATGGGCCCCTCACCTTTTTTGTTTCTTTTCTCTTTCTTCCTTCATTCTTTCTTTCCTTCTTCTTCCTCTTCTTCTTTTCTTTTTTTTTTATTCTTCGTTTCCTTTTTATTTATTCTTTTTTCCTTCGCATTACACCGCTAGTGGCAATACGTATCGTATGCCTGTCTTCCAGATATCTTTTTAGTCGTCTTTCCATGCAAGATCGGAGCAACAACCAGTCCTTGTGTGTCCGACGAAATTTACGACGGAGCCTCATGCACCATGCAGGCTTTATTTTAATACGTTGGGGTGGGAGAGAACCAAAGAGAAGGAGGGGGGTGGATGAAGGAAGTGAAAAAGAAAGAAATAAAAAAAGAAAGAGAAAGGAGAGAGAGAAAGAGAGGGAGAAAGAGAGAAAGAAAGAGAGAGCAAAAGACCTCGTCGGTTAGGATGCCGCTGTCCCGCTGGGCCAAAACTCTTAAATATTCATAATTAAATATGCTAATGAACGGGTGACTTCAACGGCAAAATGATTATCAAATTGTACAATGCTTGCGTAAAATTATTGTATAGCTCGTGAGAGCTTGCCTTTGCTCGTGACCGCCCTTTTTTCCTCCTTCTTTATTTTACTTACTTTTCCCCCCTTCACCCCTTTTTCATTTCTTTTTCTTAATTCTTCGTTTCATGCAATCCAATGGCTATGTGAAAGACCACGATAGGGATGTTGATAAAGATAGGATGAAATTGCAAAGACTCGTATATTTTTCCTTCTTTCCTTTAAAAGGTTCTTATATATATATATGATTTGCAATGAAAGAAATAAAGAGATAGAGAGATAGAGAGTAAGAAACTTATTGTTAGATATTGTGTGAGAAGAAAAAGGATAAAGAAAAACGATGACATATCGACGTACATTCTAAGCCGATAGATCAAAATGAGATATAATGCGTGAAAAAGGAAAATAACATCTTCAAGATAAACTATAGAGAAATGTTTAAAAATCTAGAAGAGATAATAAAAAAAAGTCAGGGACATAAGGCGTGTAAAATGCGTGTAAAATAAGAAAAATGATGAAAGGATCTTTCTCTCTCTATCTCTATCTCTCTCTTTCGTTCTATGGGGTGTGCCAAGCTAGTCCGCAAGGAATGCTTTCCTCCGATTATTAGCAGTCGAGTCGCCTCGAGTGTCGAGTCAGAGATAAAGAGATTGTTTAAATGCATTGCTAGTCCGAGAATGATAGGAAGAGGATGGACGAAGGTTCGGCTCGTGCTCTTAGTTTCTCGTGCGAAGAAAAGAAAGAGATGAAGAGAAAAATGAAAAAAACAAAAAAAACAAAAAGAAAGAGAAATATTTATTATACTACCAACGTAGTCCTATTAATTTCAGATATAAGAGTAATCAATATTAAATATCATTTTTATAAATAGAGATAGAAAATCGAGTATATTTACTTAGGTATATATATTTTATATCGCTACGATTTTTCACTTTAATTGAAACAGATTTAAATTTTTTATTTTGAAATTGGATCGGTCTAATATTTTCACAGTAGGTTTTCATTCAATGTAGATTATTTTGATTAAAAAAAAATTTCTAATCAATCTGTTAGAACATTTATAAATCAAAATTGATACATTAGAATGTTTTAAGTAAGAGTTGTGATTCAGAAAAGAAAGAAACGTTAAAATAAATCTATTTTAATTAAAACAATCCTAAATATTAGTTAAATATAATCTTAGTAAAGTATATATCTTTTACCGTACTTTGAATATTAATTAATTTTGATCTTATGTTTCATTAGATGAAAATTTTACCCTCGAAGTCATCATTGCGCAGGAGCGTTAGAATAATTACATAAAATATATAAAAATACTAAAATCCAAACGTTTTAATCTTAAATTCTATTAATTAGATGTATTATTCTCTTTATACACATGCGCAACGTTCGGAAAGTCATATAAACAACTTTTAATAAAAGAACTTTCATAGTCACAATGACTCAGTTCAACGACGAATTTCGAAGAGGACGGTTGACAGAACATATACTCAGTGCTTCTAAATTACAATACACATTTTTTTCGATTAATTAACAATTAATTAAGATACACAGAATACAGTCTCGTTCTCTACTAATACTTATAATTATTTATATATATATACATTGTTTTAAATACTATATAACTTTTACCGTACTTTGAATATTAATTAATTTGGATCTTATGTTTCATTAGATGAAAATTTTACTTTCGAAGTCATCACTGCGCAGGAACATTAAAATAATTATACCACTGTTGAAACAATTATATAAAAAGTAAAAAATTGCTAAAATTAGAACGTTTTGATCGACTGTGGGTTCTATCTCACTCTCTCTCTTTTTTTATCATCTCTTAAGAAATTTCACTTTAATAAAAATAGAATAAAAAAACTAAAGAAAGAGAAAGAAAAAGTAGAAGAAGAAGAAAAAGAAAAAGAGAAGGAGGAGGAGAATGAGGAGAAGAACGAAGAGTAGGGATAAAGGAAGAAGCTGAGGGGACTTCTTTGCATCGGTCGCGTGAGATAGCAGCATCACTCCTTGGCGGACAATTAATTACTGACATAATGTTTTAGAATGCTTACTTGTGTTGGGCTACCAACCGATCTATAGATTTGTGGCCGTGGTTGTCTACTCTATCCTGCCGGTAACACGATTTCTTCCCTCGTATGTTGCACTCTACGTTGTTCATATCTGTGTGCACGTTTAGAGCTCGCTATATGTTGTGCACTGCCATCACGGCGGGGTAGCCCACCTCGTGAAAAGTAACAATCAATGTATAAAATGATAGATATTAAGCGGTCTTATATATCGGACCAACGTAACGAAGTTTATTCGATGGAATCGATTACTTTTCATGTTTCTCTTACTCCTTCTCTTCTTCCTTACTTTTTTTTTTCTTTCTCTCTCTCTCTCCCTCCCTTACTCTTTCTCTTTTTCTTCTTGTCTCTTGACCCTAAAGAACATAGTTTTCCACTGAAAGTGTCCACCAAGGTGTTGCTTTATGACATGCTCTTTCATCTTCTACTTTGTAACTTTCTTCCATCTACAAAATATTTCTTATTTCTTTTATTATCTTTCCATTTTTCCTTCTCTCTGTTGGACTCTTTGTAGTTTATCTTATATATATATACTTTATGTTATTGTTTATCTTATTTTATTTTTATTTTTTATGTGTTTTATTCTATACTTTATTATTATTATTGTATTTTTTACTTTTATTGCAATAATGCTTTGTTTATGGCGTAATAATAAGTTTATCCATTTTTTGTTGTTTCTTTCTTCCTCTTATACTCTCTCTTTCTTCATTCTCTATTATATAATTCTTTTCTTCGTCCTTAGATCTTCTGAAAAAAAAAAATATACGAACACGTTTGAAATAATACATCTAACAAGCACGAACAATGCGTTGCTTAATAATTGTCGGTACCGCTATTGATGTACCACTGTCCAAAACTTAAAAACCGTAGCGTTAGGTAATTTTTCATTCGTACCATAGTTTCTTAATCTCTCTCTCTCTCTCTCTCTCTCTCTCTCTCTCTCTCTCTCTTCATATTTCTTCTTTGAATAAAATTAAGCTCCCCGACAAAACCTACGCGTCTCTATCGCCACCGTTACTTTCATCGGTCTGTTGCACAACCCACGATAGATCAAACATTCCATCGGAATGAAACCTTCACGGACGCGATCGTTCGTTTTATTTCATGAGAGATTTCATTCGGATCTCTCTTCTGAAAATGCTATAGTAAAGATAGAAATAAAAAGAAAGAGAAAAAAAAGAGGGAGAATTATTGCTTCTCTTAAGTATGGCTGACCCACCACCAATCGTTAGTGGACCATTTGAAAGATCTTTTCTTTAGATCCTTTCGTATGGAGCTTCGATAATAGTTCGTATCATTACATATCCATTATCGATTCGTTCTCGTTAACTATGATTATTTTCTAATTCGCGTTTTAACTCTTTTCGGTGTCTTTTAATGATTAATTAACATGCTCAAAATATCTATGGCTTTATTCAATGCTTTTTAAGTTAATTTTCATTTCGATGTAATATAATATATGGGATCATAAAGATCGTCAAACATGTACGATCGATCAAGTTTTTACCTTTTCGTCTGTATTCTTACTTTTTCTCTATTCTTTTATTCTTTTCGTTTTTTGCTTTTTTGTTTCTTTTTTTCTTTCTATTTTTGTTTTGTCTTTTTTTTTTTTTTTTTTTAAAGCCGAGTATCGAACCAAAACGAGTAGGGGTGTAACGCAAACCGATATATCATACCGGCGTGCATCGTTGTATGCACCGTTCATTCTCAATGATCGATGTATTTGGGCTACGAACGTTGACGTTCTCCCCGTGGCGTCGAAGGTTTCCATCATCGGATGCACCGTTCGACATGAAATTGCAGCGACACTTTTGCCCGTCCAACGCGAACTGTTATAAACGTGCGAAATAAACGGAGTGTAAAATAAACGACCCCCACGATATAAAGATTACCAATCGTTCTCAGTTTTCCAAATGACCATTCTTCTTCGATATATTACGATCATTCTCTGTTTAGAATCGTTTATGTATATATGCTAAAAAGTGAAAAGAAGTGTGAAGAAGAAGAAATAAGTCGTATGTTCAATCAGACATTTTTTTCTTTTACAAATATGTATATAAATCTAAAATACATGTCTCATAATATTACGTTATCATAGAGCATGATTAATTTATATAATTGTAAAATAATTGTATAGAAACTAACAGAGAAAATATATTATATCTAAGGATTGTAGTCTTACAATTAGTTAGATACAGTGAAGAAGGATTAGAGAAAGTACGAGGAGGAAGAGGATGAGGAAGTGCGTTGAACGAACGCGATTCTCGTTGGAATGTCGGATAAAATAGGGTAACTCGTTACGGATCACCGTTTCGTTGGAATTCACCGAGAAAGCTGAGCACCACTGGTCGCTTCTTGCGGTTTCGGCGAGTGTGTATAAATTAGCGCGAGTAACGCCGCGGCATTGAATCGGCTGATAAATTTTCGTGGTGCCGCCGACGTCACACCTCCCTTATACCATGCGTACACAGAGGAATCTCATACGTACGACGAACGAGAGGAGAAAGAGGAGGAGGAGGAGGAGGAAGAAGACGACGAAGAAGGCTACGACGAGGAGGATCGAGGGAAAAGAAAAAGGGAAGAATCTTGCGTGTTCCCTCACCTCTCCCAACCCCTTCCTTTAACCCTCCTTCCCGTTCTCGATCCTCGTTCGAGCTCTTCTTCTTTCCTCTTCTCTTCTCTTCTCTTCTCTTCTCTTCTCTCCATTCCACTCTTCTCTACCACTCTTTTCCTCTACCAAAACTCGAAGCTCGCGTAATCACGATCGTAGGCCCTCCTTCGACTTCGAAACCTTTCTGGGTAACTCTTTTCTTTTCTCTTCCTACCATCTCTCTACTTTTTCTCTTTCTCTTGTTTCTTTCTCTTTCCCATTTTATTAATCGCCGGTGTAAACGAACAATCGTGCAATTGCATGGTATCATTGATGTCTTGGAATAAGTATGACATAAGCTGACATAAATTTCTTTAAAACGGTGGATATTCGTAAACAAAAGAAAAATTGAAAAAGAATAGTATAATATTGTAGGTATTTATTCGTTATTATTTTTTTTTACATTTTATTTCTTTATTAATTAATTTTCATTTTAAAGTCAAGACGTCTGGAAACGTCAACCTAGTCTCGCGGTACTTTAGCAAACAATGTTTGTACATCTAATACTGTAAAAAATGTAAAACTTGAAGATATACGTTAATATTTTGTATAATAAATTTCTATTAATACTTTGTTCCAAGATAATTGTCTTGGTTTTAAGTAATTACGGATATCCAACGAAACATGCAAGAACATTTATTTATCCGAAAATTACAGCGAATGTTCGCAAATTACAGCTCGTACAATAGCTCGAGTATAGTAGAGTGGCGTCCGGTTGAATCATGGATGCAATGGGTATCGGACTCTTGGGATCAGTATGAGTGTACGATCGCGATAATTCTGAGATTAACAATAAAATAAAAATGGACATGTGTAATACGTTGATGTGTTATCATTATGATGAAATTTCTCAACTGTATTTTGCATATAAATGAACAAAAATAAATAAAAAGAATAGTAAAAATAGGAGAAAGACTCATCAATAATAAATAAAAGAAATAAATACATGATTTTTACGTGATACGATTTTCATTTTGATTCAATAATTATATAACATATTATTTCGACTTTATATAAATTAGTCAATGATTTAAAAGCTTTTTCGTATTTGTTAAGAAGAAAAGAGGAGAAAAAAGAAAAGGACCAAGCTGTAGAACTCGTAAACATATTCTATCTAAAGAAAATCAGAAAGATGCACGTGACGTTAGTAGAACCTAGGTAGATTTATATTTATATTGACAAAAGGTCTATATTTATAATAGCGTGAAACCAGTTATTTTAGTCCATAGGAACAGAAGTAATCCCATATAAGAACGTACTTCATCGTAGAAACGTAGTCCAGTGCGAGCTTTAACACACTCGGTTGCATGCCATAACCAGATTAATCCTCTGCCCTTTGCCTACCAATCAAACGTCCCATACATCTGCTACTCTCAAGCCTACAAGCTTCTGATACGGCCTTGTGCCTCGACTTCCTTCTCTCTTCTAAAAGCGGTTCTCCAGCAAAGTTCGTGGCTCGTATTCATGTGTACATTGGGCAGGTTGTAACGTCCACTCCCATGGGATCCGGTCTCCCCTTTTTGCATTCTTCTTTGGCCCTCGTTCCAAGCTGAAAACACGCCTTCGCGAGAGCCTTTACTAGCTTTCAGTCACAAGCCAATTGGATGTTTTAATCCTAAACGACAAATCATTCTTTCTCTCACTTCCTCCCTACATCGATATTTATTTTTTTTCCACTGTCACTTGTACACAATACCACGCGTGTTGTAGAAACTAATTCGACACGAGTCGTGTTCATGTCATTTTATAAAATTATCTTCGCATCGTAATCGAAGAAGAAATCGATGCGTATTATCGCGTCAGTTCTTTGATCATCCTTGTACAAAAACAACCATGCGTATTAACGACCACTCGCATTGTAATTACCGAGCAATTAGTGAACGTCCCACTGAAAATTGCTTCGATGTAAAACAGCAACGTATTATAATGTAGTAGGAGTATCACGTTGTCAAAATAAACATCAACAATGTATTTCTTTGCATAGATTTTGTAATAATAAAAAGATTATATATATATATATACGAGTTAAAGCAGTTTTAGAAATTTTTCATAAACAATCTACATATGTCATACGTGCGTTATCTTATTTATAAAACATGCATTTAATATCCGTAAAAAACGATTGCGTAGAAATTCCAACGTAGCGAGTTAGCGACAGAAAAATGTACGAATTACTCGCGTAAGTTCGAAATGAAAGAATTATCAGAACGACGATAAACCGCGACGTAGTCGTCATAAATCGCAGAAACGAGGCAATATCATGAAACACTAATGCGTATACCATTGGGACATTTTATATTCATTTCGCAGAATTAGTGTTTCGGTAACTTGTTTCAAAAAGCAGAAACCGACGCGTATATTCGAGTACATTAATAAAATCTCTCTCTCTCTCTCTCTCTCTTTCTCTCTCTCTCTCTCGTTCTGTATTCTGTATAATTCAAAGCTACTCGGATCAACATTTCCGGCTCATTGCGTATAATGACGTCCTAATCAGTAATTCCATTAAATACTGTGTACTTCGAAAAGCGTACATTCCTACGTGCGTATATACCTACTTGTATACTCGTTCAAACAATGATTAAAAAGTTTCTAAATTTGCCGAATGTAACTGGATAAGAGAAATTTCAGAACAATAAAACAATAATTAAAATTTTCGAAATATTATATTATTTGATTCGAACAGAACACAATAATTTAGTATCTCTAAATAATATTAATGCAACAAGATTGGTGTCAATCGATTTAAATCCAATTTTACAACGTGTTACAACATTTCATTGATATCCAGTTTTATTTTTCTTATCAGTCAAAAAATACAGTCCAAAAATACAAGTAGTCTCGAGAAAGACCGATCGATGGAGAAAACCGGTTGTGTTTAATAATAAAAGTTCGGTTGCTAATAAACCTGCAAGTGGCTTTTGCGATATTAAATAAAGGAAAAAAAAATGTTACGCGACTATTGTTAATGTTCGAGAATTCGAACATTTCGTCAATCCGAGGAAAGCACGTAAGTACTTACTTTACGCGTACACACGTTCAGACAAAATGTCTCCTTCGCACCAATAAGTTTCCAAAGACGGTTGGCGTGCAAGCAATGCATTAAGCTTGCTCTAAGGTACCAACACGATCCATCGACAAATGAGAGAGCTCAGTCTTGTCTTTCTCTCTCTTTCTCTTTCGTACTCTCTCACGCTATTTACCAAACGAACAAGAGGCCGACACTCTTGATGGACTCGAAACACGCTTTCGAAATTCTGCGATTCCGCGAACTTTATGTTTCTTCTCCTTTCTTACGTGCTCTACTTCGTTCCTTCCGCTAATTCACCTTACTTTGTACTTCTTGTTCCTTGCATGTTCGGCTACGTTCGGATTTAATCCATCCGTTTCTTTCTTTCATTCTTCTCGTTTTGAAATATAAGAAATATGAACAATTTTTGTTTAAATCACAATGCCGATATATGTATTCATCGATTATATTTTTCAATCATCCTGTCAGCTTAAATTATTTTTCTGAATTAAATTGATTAATTTTTTAAAGTGTGTCTTACATTTGTAGATATTTTTGAAGTTAAACAAATCTTTCGTTTTATTCATATGGAAATCGTGAATATTTCGTGTCAATGAAGTTGGGCGACTCGTTTGATTCGATCTCAAACGATCGTTACGATCCTTTGCATGTTTCTACCGAGAAATAAGAATACCTTATGCGCTCGAGTCAGATAATTACGTGAAAAAAATTAAAAGGCACGACGAGAAACGTGTACGCTCACGTACGGAAGTGTGACTACTCTTGTGCACGAAGTTTGTCACGTAAAAAGACGGAAGTAATTTTGGGGATTGATCTATGTTTAATAAATGAAAACTAGGTCAACCGTTTTGCAATATTTTAAATCGCTCTAGTCGAATCGATTTAAATGATGTTAATGTTATACGTTTATGTTAAATAAGTATTATATCATTATTTTTATCGTTTCATCATACTGCTTATTTTAAAAATTCATAGAATTGAGTCGTTTATACTGAATTGCAAGCTATTGTGAGAATATAAAGATAAAATAAGAATAATTCTATTCAAATTTCTTCAATCTAATGCATCGAGTATAATTCATATAATCTTCTTCGCGAGATAAAACTGACGATGATTTAGACATCTTGATTTCATCTTCACCGTTATAGGTTGTTCCTTTTCGACGAGGTGGAGCTTTTCTTTTCGAACGTTCCCACTTTTAACATTGGTTCACCAATGTTCGTGCGCCAGAACGGAAGCCCGGCTCCTCCCATCGTATTTCATGAAACATTTGAAGTCGAAATTCAGTAGCTTACCGCGGTTTTTTTGAAAAAGGAATCAATGGATACATAAGGTACGTCGTGATTCGGGACAATCTGCGAAAGACCGCCCCTCGTTTACATGCAAACCGTTCAATTTTTACGTTTCAATGGAAGACTCGTATTCTTAATCCATAGTGAAAATTGCGTGCAATTACCGTGCCACCCAACGCGTCGGAATTCGCGAGACGGAGCCTAAGACTCTCGATCGCGTGATTCGCACGTCCGTTCAAAGCATCGAGAGAAGAAGAGAAACGAGAAAGAAAGGATGAAGATGGGAGAAGGCTGGGAGGCGGGAGGAAGGTGAAAGAGAAAGGAAAATGAAGCCTTTCAGAGAGACAAGACACGTTACTCCTAGAAACTTGCTAAGCGTACAAATCACACTGACGTGTGATTTTTGATATAGCAATGAATGATGGTATGGAATATAGTTAACAATAAGCTGTTAGGGAATTTTAATAAACACAAAAGAAAGGAAATATACATAATACCTATAACCAGATTCTTCTTACTGTAAGAATTTATTCACAATTCGTACATCCATTCATTTATCAAGGAACAATTATGAATAATCGAATGAAACAAAATTAGAAGTTGAGATATTCGAACGATTTGTAAATGAATTTTAGGATACAGAGAAAAGGCATAAGAGGGTGGCCGAAAAAGTGAAGAAAAATACAAGAGAAAGTATGTATAAGTTCCTAAAATAAAGGTGAGGGAGGTGGGGTATGAGAAAACTAAACGATACGTAACCGATAAAGTATGCATTCGCGAAACACATTTTATCGTAAAAATGTATACCTTTATTTTTCTTTACATCTCATAAACTTTAATCTCGAGACTTTACGAGGCACCGTTCGCTCCCACAGACGACATATTTCATCGACGTTGCGTTATACCGGGTGATTTTCTTCCGAGCCGTACCTGCTCGTGGCCCATAAGCCAACTGGGGAATATCCGATAAACGTGTACGACTTAATTAATGCTTTGTCACCCCGGTGTCTTACCAGGCATCTCGTTCACGACCACCAGACCACATCGTGCTGGTTCGTTTCGCGCGAGGACGCGCACGCACACTCGCTAGTAACACGCGCGAACGAACGAACGTACGAACAAACGAACGTATGAACGTACGAACGAACGAACGAACGAACGCGTAGGGGAGCTTTGACTTCCCCTGTGAACGAGCGTTAAGCCTTAAATCACCGTATTAACGCGTATATATGGTCGCCGGCACCGGGTCGCACGCACGAAAACGTTAAACTCGACCTCCGCGATCCTGTACACGCATCTCTTTCCGGCCTGGTCTCTTTCTCTCTCTTTCTTTCCCTTACATCTCCCTTATTTTTTTCTGCCCTCTTTTCTTCGTTTATTTTTTTTTTTCAACGTTAGTTCATTCATTTCTTCGTTCGTTCGTTCGTTCGTTTGCCATAACGCTCATTTATGGAAGAAAACGAGCTACGCAGGGGTGATAAAAATCGTATGATTTAACGGGCATAGGACCAAACATTGTTAGGGCTCGCAAAGTTTCGCGCAACGCATCGACCCTGAAACGATAAATTTTCTGTACAATATCGAGACTCTCAGGTTTTTAGAACGAAATTTCGTGGAATTTATTGATCCTTTCTACTCTTCTTCTTTTTTATTTTTTTTTTTAGGGTTAGTTATATTTAATTGTTTCATCTGTCTGGAAAAGCAACAATATAATAAATATAAATAAAGAAAAATGATGGTAAAAGAAAATAACATGTTTCACATTTTTATTCATATATATCAATAAAATAGAAAGTTTGTAGTTTCTCATTGTATAGTTTGACACATGAAAATACACGACATGCCAGAGATGTCATTTGAAACTATTTGTCTGTCTATATATTTCTATCTCTATTTTAAACGAAACACACTATTATTTTTCTCTTCGTTTCATCTGGTGACAACTGGACGCTCGAACACGAATGAAGGTCGCGAAATGTGTAATATATATCCTTTAGAATGTGAAGCTAGAGTATGCCGAGTAATTCGCAAGCGAGCGAGCGAGCGAGCGGTGATTTAAGCGGCCGAGATGCGTTTAAATCTTTGAGAAATTGGGAAGGCGCTTGGAGAAATTTACTCCCACGCGAGTATAAGTGCACTAGCTGCTCGTAACCTGGACGAACCTGGAATACTTCCCGTCTGTTAATCCGCCGATTTGTCAGCATTAAGCGGAATGTTTCTTTACTCTTGTTGTTTCGTAAAATTAGAGCGTCCTCGCCGCTTCGTTCGTCCGTTCGTTCGCAGATTTTTCTTTGGATGGTCGATCCGCATTTTATCTCCTCTTACGTTAAGAACGCAAAACGTAAAATCGAGAAAATTTACTACCTTACCTTTCAGAAATTCGTTTGCTGAAGCCTAACCTACTGAGAAAAGGAAAAAAAGAAGAAAAAGAAAAAAAAAAAGATCAACATTTTTACTACATATTTATGCAAATTTATGATTCGCGTTTACTTATAAATTGGATAATTCTAAGAACCGAGAAAGACAACTCGAATCGAGAGAAGAGATGCGTGACTCGATGATGATTCGCTATAATCGACGAGTCTTGATCCTTCGTACGAAAAGCCTGGTCCGATACGATCGTATTTTTAATTAGGCGAAGAATTTGGCTGATAATCCAGCTCAGTTAACGCAAGCTTTCCAAAGCCAATTTAAAAAAGAGTAGCTAATTTCAGCTTTTGGGATATGTCGCGTTTCGTCGCGAGAAGTAAAGCTTGATTTAATGTTACAAAGATCCATATATTAATTAAAGTATGCCAATTAACGGACGAGAGCCCTGCTACGCCTTTGTACTTTTATTTGTACTATCGGTTATTTCCGTACGTCGTTCACCTGGGATTGGTGTGCTCTTTTTTTGTGCCTCTTGTAAAACTCATTTTGCAAAAGAATCTTTCATTTCTTTTCACTTCTCCTTGCTGATACCCTTTGCCATACACACACACACGTGTGCCGACTAATTGGGCTTTCACGTAGATACACTTTTAAAGCATCAAAATTGCGCAAACTACTATATTCCTTTCTTCATTGTAGTAATTAAAAAGCTCGTAACAATCGACAACATGTCATTATCCCGTTTACAACGATCGAGCTCGTTGCTACGCCGGTGGCTCGTCATTTCAACGAAACTAAAGCGTTCACTGTCTCTCGCGATAACGTTACCGAGAGCTTAATTAAAGGTCTCCCGTTCTTCCACCCTCTTACTCCCTACTCTTTCTACTCGATTTGACTACACCGTAATTCGATGAAACGAAATCGGTTTTGAATCGTTTAAAATATATTTCGATTTAATATGTAATAAAAAGAAAAACTAATCCAATAAAGAAAAGGAATAAATAAAAAATAGACACATCAATTTACCGAGAACAATATCCATGCCAACGAGTCGAGAGAAGAATTTCCTTTTTTGTTAAACCTTAATAAGTATAAAGTATTAATCTGAAGAAAAATGATAAGCATGTACGAAATATTTTCTCTCCAACCCTCCTCTCTCTCTCTTTCTCTCTCTCTCTGTTTCTTTTTTCTTTCTTCTTCATCTTATTGCGAGTTCCAACGTTACAAAATAATTGGCGCTGTTACGAGTATAACCGGGTAAAGAAATACTCCCGACGCAAGTTTTCCAATGAATAAAATTATGAAATCGCAACCGGGGCCAGAAGATAATATCTCGTTATTCTCTCTAATTCTCTTCGAGAATTTCCTTCGGAGCTTTCTTCCTGATTCTCTGAGACAAATAAGGTGCGGAAAGGGAAGGAGAGAATAAGAGAGAGAGATAGAGAGAGAGAGAGAGATAAAATAGTTTAAGAGAGATAGTGAGTGAGAAAGATAGAGATAGGAGCAAGCGTTCATTTTCGCAGGAGGTAACGCTGTAGGTACCTATCGATCCGTGGAATTTTCGCTTTAAGTACTTCTGCAACGTAACTTCGTTGTCCCTCCAGCCAGGCAACCAACCAGCCAACCAGCCAGCTAGCTAGCCAGTCAGCCGGCAAGCTCTCGCCCCCACGACTCTTACGCTGATGAAGGGGTCTGCTTAATGAAAGGGTTGTGTGTTTGATACCCTTAAGAATTGAATTACGGTGGAACTCCGAGTCGGTAGCCATTTCGAAAAGAATAGGAACGCCGCCCGAGCGAATTTATCTTTTGGTATCTTGATCTCTTTCTTTCTTTCTTTCTTTCTTTCTTTCTTTCTTTCCTCGTCTATACTTTCGTTCAGCAAAGTTTATTTAAGAGTACCCGTTTAAACGGCCGACTGACTACCCTCCTCGCTTCTCGAATTTCTGACTTCTCCCTATCGAGGTAGCTATCGACGAGTTTCCTTCTATTCTCAATCCATCGAAAATAACACTCTCTCTCGATATAGTAATAGTAGATAGATAGATAGGTAGCTAGGTAGGTAGGTAGGTAGATAGGTAGATATTCTCTTCTGTACGAAAGAAAAGATGAAAAACGGGTGGTAGTATCGTTCCACACTTTGAGAGATATAAAACGCGCAAAATAGCGTAAATTGTATTTTCATTCTCGCTCGCCGGTTGGTTGTCGAGACGATGCTAGAGAGAGAGAGAGAGAGAGCGAGAGAGAGAGCGAGAGAGAAGGAGAAAGAGAGAACAAGTCGGAAAATTTATTTTCCTCGGTGCTATGCACTGGACTAGAAGGAAAGAGAAGAAGATAGTATAAGAGAGAGAGAGAGAGAGAGAGAGAGAGAGAGAGAGAGAGAGGGAAAGGAAAGACTTAGTTAACTTAAATTTTGCGAGCCCCGGAGCAAAGTCTCGCTCTCGAGACTGGAAAGAGGACGTAGTCCTCTTCCTACCTACAATGCAGACGCCGACGCCGACGCTCGGTGTATGTACTTCCGTCAAGATCTAAATTAACGCGGATATATGGCTATTCTTTTCTAAACCGTAATCCAAAGAAGCGATAAAACCTAGCCCAACACAAAAATTATGATCTATCGCGCCACGAGAAATACAGTGACTAACTTTCGCGCTCTAGTTGAGATCAAGAGGAGTGCACCAGCGTGAGATTTGTTAAAAAAACACGAGGGCCCTTCTTCTTCTCGCGCGAAGTCAAACCTGCATATTCTCGTTAAATCTTTACCTATTATTTTATATTTTTTTGCAAGTGGTAGAAAGAGAAGAAAAAGAGAAATCATGTCACGTTTCTATACATCGTTCCATACATTTTATTCCAGTTGATTGTTTATCTTCATAGTTTTTACGCTCCCTTTTCATTTCCAACGAAACTTAACAAGACTTGTTCGTAATTCGTTATAAAAGTAATTTTAACGCTTATAGTACGCGAAGAGAAAAAAGAAAAGGTCGTCGTTTAGGTAAAACATCGTTCGCGAAACAATTTAATGCTTCCTCGAAAGTAAAGACTCGCGAGAAGATCGGCACGCGTCTTACTTTCTCATCGAGCGTCAAGTTTACTCCGTTGGTTCACGCAGACTAAGAACGAAACGAGTCGTTCGTGCAAGTAAATGCTCCCTTACGAGAAACGACATCTCGATAAGCCACCTTTGGGCGCCTTTACTTTTTCTACCCTTCTCTTTTCCTCCCTCTCTCTCTCTCTCTCTTTCTTTCGCTTTTACTCTCCCCAGTAATTACTTTTTCTTATTTTCAATAAAGCCCAGAACGATTTTGCGTTTTTCTCTGTTATTTTCTTTCATGAGTAATGGCTGCTAGCTAAAATGATTGTATACCATGTGACACGGAAGGACGATGGAAAGATTTTCTAATTAATTTACTGGGAAACTTTTTTTCTCTATTTCTTTTTTCCCGAATTATTGATAGTTTCATTTCAAATCGATATATCGGAACGCGGCTCCATGGTTGGCGGTATCCAATAATCGACTCGAATTCGATGAAAGTGTAGAGTAATGCAACGATGATTCTATAACAAGGCTCATTGTCGGTTCTAACGGGCATCAACGTAAATTAGTCGCGAATTCAAAGGAACCACACAGCGTTGTATAAATCATGCACGGTTTTGACCAGACGATCAAGGGGTAAGGCCTCTAATTATGCGTTAGAGAAAGACATAACGTACTATCATAATTAGATTTCCATTTTCATGATGAATCGATCCTTTACGTATCGTTAACTCTAGATAGATCCTTTCCATATCTCTTAACTACGGAATTACATCGTTAAGGTCAAATCAAAGAATCCTTTCTAAGTTAACACAATACTTACTTCATCTTTTTCTCTCTTGTTCATCGATCTTTTTCATCTTTATCATTATCTTCCTCTTGAGAAAAGCTTTCTTTAAATCTAACGACAAAGCTTTATGAATTCCACTCAAAGATATTTGAATAATACGAGGAATAATTGTAAATCGTCTTGACTCGATTAACATTTTTTAATACCGAAAAACCCTTTAGAACAAATCGATATATCTCTTATTTCTTTTATATTCATTTTTCTGTTGGGTACTAAGTTTCTATATCTTAAACGCGGTACACAAAAGCTAATCACGACACGTACTGTGAAGTAACGAATTATCCGATTTAATCCAATGTCGCTCTTGGAACTTGGTCGATTTACGTTTGTCTCAGGACGTAAATGACACTTGTCCTGTACGTAGACAGCCCAAGAGACAGACATTGGAACGGTTAATTGAGAGAAGCACGAACTTTCGCAACATTCGTGTTATCCGATTGTTGGATAACAATCGAAGATAAGTTCCTATGTCTAAATAATATTCCTTCGACGTTATCGAACATTCGTATTGCATTTAATTAACATATACAAAATAACCTTTTTTTTGAATATAAAAATATAATATTATTATAAAAATTTGATTGTTCATGTAATTTTCTTAAACACGTTTTAGTTAAATAAACGAACGATCTGTTACACATGTGATGTTTCCTTTATCACAACGCACATGTTTTAGCATCTCACCATAGTGCAAACACGTTTCCTCGCACATTCGAGACAACGATCACGATATACTACCTTACTTACCTTAAATTATTGTCTCGCTAAATCGTTTCCCAACACGTAGAAGAGAGGTAAACTGAAGAAGAAAGCGTCAGTATCTATGAGATCGCGTGCACTCGTGAATAAAGTTATCGTCGTGCTTGCGCGCATAATGTACCATCATGAAGTGGAAATAAGGGGTGCGAAAAGGAAGAAGAAAAAAAAAAGAAGAAGAAGAAGAAAGAAAAAAAGAACGAAAGGTGAAAAAAAAGGAAGGAAGAACGAGGAGAGGAAAAGAAAAGAAAAAAAAGCCAATAAGTAGACGCGCGTTTAGAGAAAACGAAAATTGGAAAGAAGGGAATATCGATTTTTATTTGCTCGTTTCGGTTAGCCAGTTAATTTGTTATAAAAAAACTGTACGCGATAGAGTCGGATACTTTGTTCATTTGTTCATTCGAGGAAGAGGAAGCTAAAAGCGTATCCGAATTAACATAATACAAGTGTGGAAATAGTTGTCTTATTGCCGGCAACTGCAGACTCGTATTCCGATGTAGTCTCCTCCCTTTAACATATAGATGGCTTATTTGTGATGTTGCTTCGACGAACCCACTGAATTCTGGTCATCCCTTTTTTGTCTCGATAATACGTAGACGCGACAACAATCCTGTTTGAGACACGTTGACCTAAGAAAATTTTTCTTTTTCTCTCCCTCATTTTAAACAATTAATTATGATTTTATTATTATTAAATAAGACCAAATACCGTTTATTAATGAGTTATGTAAAGTTACGTAAAAAAAGCCTCTTAAAGAGTATTGAAATATGGAAATTTATACGGAGCCTCTAATTTATAGAAAATTCGAGGCTCGTAAACATTCCGAATATCGTATCCATCATTGAGAGACATTGTCAAAATCGTTAGGGGCATAAAATTAGAGAACAAGATCGGAAATAAAGGAAAAGAAAAGAAAAATGAAATAGTGGCTCATGTCGAAGGACTAAAAGGAAAGAGAAAGAGAGAAAGGCGGACAGACAGAGACAATAAATGAAAAAAGAAAGAGATGGTAGAGAAGAGAAGAGAGAAAGAAAAGATGCGTGAAGCCGAGAAGCGAAACCGAGCGAGCGCCGGGCTTCGGTCCGCGAGGATAGACACTTTAATAGACGTAATGAGGGTAATTGAGTTTTCAAATGATTCGTTTTGATTACATCTACGCACGGACCGGTGGGCGAAACATAGGGTAGGTAATTACGGACCGCCCAGTTCCAAAAGAGCAGGTGCCTCTCGGCCACGAGATCGAGGTGTGAGGTTCAAATACTTGGACCGCCCTAATAGCCTCGAGGTTACAGGTCCCCCTTTTCGAAGAGTGAGAGAGAGAGAGAGAGAGAAGAACCGGACGAATAGACGGATGGACGGACGGACGGACGGACGGACGAGCAAACGAACGAACGAACGAAGCACCGGCTCCCAGAAGGGATGGGCATCCTTCGCGCCCTTCCTCTTTCTTCTTACAAGGAGACCTTACACTGGGATATCCACGGATTTTAACGAGCTTTTGGTATATTAGTAGTATAGTATTAGGGTGTTATCATGATAAGATGTTTTAGCCTAACGCGAAGCCATTTTTGAGAAAAAAGTTTTTAAAATTTTGATTTTTGTGTGTACATATTTATATTATCAAGTAGCGCTAGCGTATGTAGAGTTCTCGTTTCTTCATACCCCCGACCCCCCCCCCAGACCCTGACGATTTTAAGTTAAATGAAGAAAATTAATAACACATTGAATGAAAAGTTTAAATATAAAGTAAAATATCGGTCATTTGAACGGTCGTGGTACGTTTGGGATTATTAAATCGTAGGGTCAAGCGATTAAAGATGTTGAAATATATCATCAGTGAACGGGTATATTTCTGAATAGAATAATTAATTAAAGAAATATTCCTTTTACTATGTTTAGTACGGAATGAATAGAAATTGTTATATTTGGTATAATTTATAGGTAGTTCCATTGTAAATAAATATTATATAACTGTTAGAGGATTACGAAGTTAATTTTACGTATGTTTTCGAAAATTAATCCCGAGTAGGAAGCAGAATAATGAAAGATACAATAACTGCGACTCGGTTGTAGTTACTTTGTTTCACATTACACAGTTACCGCTGACAATTAACGAATTCTACGTTTCCAGCAGGTCTTAACGAGCTTGGATTTTATCATATTCATAGCGAAGGTAACAAATTACTAGATTTATGTATTTATCTGTATAATGACCTTTTTTCTTTGCACGTTATATAAATTACGTTTATAGATTTCAGGAACAATATTAAATCTATATGCGTACAAATATAAATGCATCTTATTTAATGGATTATTATTAATTATTGTAAAGTATACTACAATAGAATTCAGTGGATTGATTTGAAGAAAAATTATAGTTATAAAAATCGATGATATTAAAAATTTAAAAAACAATCGTAATCAACGATTAAAACAATATTTTAACAATGTTTTAAAATTTATACTTTGATAAAGATTCGAAATTCGAAAAATTCGATTTGAAAATAATTTAAATAAATTTTTCAATTACCCGTTAAAAAAATATAAAATAATTGTTAACTCGTTTATAATTTTAATATAAATATTGAAAATATTCAATAATTTAAAATAAATATAAAACGTAAACAAGCACGAGTATGCAATTTGATAAAATAACAAAATAAAATATAATAAAGAACGTTTTTATTCGATCGTTATCGAAATTATTATCATGATCAGTTCGAAATTGGAATTTTTCATCCGACAATGATACACAGTCGACATTGAAATTATGATTTTCCAATGAACTTACGTTGGCTGCTATCCAAGCGTGAATTTCAAAATTTAATAATCTATTGCAATGAACCACTGTGTGTGGCTTTTTAAGCAAATCTCACGAATGTGCAATTATCGTGTTTGATCATTAACATTTCCTTACGAACTTTTCTATGAACTTCTTAAACTCCTTTTCTCATTAGCATAAGTACTTCCTTTTACATTAGAAGTAATTTAGTAAATAACATTTGATTCAAAGATGACATGTTCACACTTAAACTTATATTAACACTGAATAATCATTTAGTAGGATTGAGTCATGATCTTCGTAACATATATTGAACTATATACACATATATACATACATACACATATACACATGACGATATTCCTGGTACGTTCTCCTGTGTCGGATACTGGCAATACGGCTCAAATTGATAGGCTTTAATTAATACGGCCGGGCCTAGTGTGCCATGACACTGACTCGATAATGCCGGGTTTATGAGGGTTTTAGCCGGAACATGTCACTTGCACGGGCCAAGTAGTATAGTTTCAGCGCGTGCGCGCGTGCATGCTTGCGAATCTGCATATATGTACGTGTGTCTAGAAATGCACGTTGGTATTCTCTCCCTTGTTTTGTTAAATGTGTACTGTTACACCAAATCTCGTCTGTTCGTTGTAGCACAACGCAAGCGCGTAGCAAGGCTTTATTTCTCTCTCATCGTTGCGTGCACACGAATAACAACGACGACAACGACAACGACGAACACTCACTTTCGGTAATGAACCTTAACGCGGAAATGATAAAGATCGACCATTGCTAACGAGTTGCACCACATGCTAAGTTTTCTATAGTAAAGAGAGCCAAACATGAGGACCGAAACACGTTATTTTCAGATTGTTCAATTCGACACTAATTTTACAACATTAATGGTATTTACCATATCACAAATAACTTTCGTTAGTAATATACAGAATATAATTGATATTAAAGTAACATAAAAGATCGTGCAAATGCAGAGGATGCTATTATTGATCGTATCAAAATTCTTCTTCTCTGACGATGAGAAGAATCGGTCGCGAATCCGTCGTTCTGCCGGAACAACGATAGGTGGGTGTAGCTCGTAAAGCATTCTTAACTTGAGCAATTTTTTAAAGCCAACCAAGAGAAAAATAAAAAAAAATAAAAATGGAGAAAAAGAGACCTACGGCAAATGGGGATCGTTGCGAATGAAAAATAACAAATTATTGCAATATCCTTCAAACAAGTCGATGAACCTTTGTAAGAGGTACTCTCTTTCTTTCTTTCTTTCACTCTCTTTCTTCCTCTCTCTCTCTCTCTCTCTCTCTCTCTCTCTCTCTCTCTCTCTCTC
>NW_014569556.1:962628-969089 GCF_001313835.1 Polistes canadensis | reverse complement strand
CTCTCTCTCTCTCTCTCTCTCTCTCTCTCTCTTTGGTCCTCTTTTTCTTATTTTCTTTACTTGCCCTCGCGTATGCGAAGCATGCTCGAACGCAGTAGAAGCCTGGTAAGAAGAGGTAATCAATAATGACTTAATGTCCTCCAATAACGGACACCATGGGTGGTTCGAGCTCTCCCTTTGGGGGTTCCTCGAGATCATTCCGTGCAGGATCGCTCCTCTTCGGTCTTTGCTTTTTTTGTGCCAGCCGTTATTTGCCTGTCCCTCTATTTTTTCTTCTGCCGGCAGCGGCTAATATACACCCACGTTCCCTTTGATCGTTAAAACCGGGCATACTTGCGCGAGCCCTTTCTTCTTCTCTCTCTTTCCTTTCTTTCTACCACGGACGATGCTGGCCATCAACTGTTCTCGACGATTCTTTGACTTGTAATTCTCCTACGAAAGAGAATTAAAATACGTCACTTTGTGACCGACTTTAAAACAATCGAAAAGAAAGATGATAATGAAAATGTTATGAACAGAAGATAAAGCGAATTTAATACTTATATTTAAACGATTCACGATTTTGCAAGTGTCTTCTAAAAAAAAAGGATCGAAGACGTGCACACCCCCCGCCCCCGCCCCTCCCGCTTTGATATATCTTTGTATTAAATATTTCCCTATAATTAATCATTCCTTAAATAAATAATTAGCTGGTCGGCGAAAAATCAACGATAAATGATAATGAAATTCGTCCGATATGTTAGCGTAATAATGATTGTCACGGTGAAATAATCCGGGTATTGTACGCTTGACGGCAGTTTACACGAGCAAGTAATTCGTTCGACTATTTTGTCAAGCTGCCTACCTGGCTGACCACCGCGGTTGAGGAAAATCGGCGTGTGGGATATGGGATATAGACAAGGGTGCGAAAATCGTTGGATATCCGCGAATTTTTCTCTTTTACCCCTATTTTCGGATTTTTCACGTTTTTACTATCCTATTTCGAGGGATATCCGATCCTATTCTTTCCGCTCGTTTAATAGTTGCCCTTTCCCTGCCGCGTACTAGCGCATCGTGCACCCTGTTCGAAAAATATTTCGACTTCCTTTTTATCCGACACATATCATGATTCTTCGGAATATTGGATTTGTGCAAAAAAAAAAGGCGTGTAGGTTAAACGCGTAACGTACGTCTTGAAAATTTGATATCCTTTTTGATTTCGCGACTATTTTGTACGAAACTTTTACAAATTGTAATCGAAGTTATACTTTCGTAACAGTTGGATACTTGTCAAAAATTCAAACCTAACAAAAATATTACATCTCAGTCGTACCTACTAGAAGGATCTACAATCTTAATAATCATAAAATATACGAATTGCAAAATAAAAATAGCGATAAAGAAGTTTCTATTTTTCTCTCACTCTCTCTCTCTCTCTCAGTAATATTACGTTGATGGTAAAGGTGTGAGAATCCGCCATTCCCTTACTATTTTTACACTGCATTATGATATCATTTTTCCACTCCTTCCGTCAACTTCATTTGACTTCCGCGTATGCATATGTGTTTTTATGGATACCCATTGAAGTTTCGCGTAAAAGAAACTGCCTCGAGCTAGACGTGCCACGCGTTTGTCCAATGTGTTAGTATACGACCGGCAATATAAAACAGAAAAAGAAATAAGAAAAAAAAAAATAGACTCCCTTTTCTGAACTTAATAAAAAGATAGAGCGAATGCATATACACCTACTCTGCGCGCAATTACGAAGCGCACTCGCCTTTATTTTCTTGACCGAGCTAACAGTGAGAGAGAAAGAGAGAAAGAGAGAGAGAGACTATGGCCGGTGACCTCAGCGTTCGAGCACCCGGTAAATCTCACGAAGTCGCATAGCTACACTTATATTAAATTTTCATTTCTATTGTTAGAGCAAATGCGTGAAATGTATATACTACAAATATGATACACGATAAGATATTTTATTAAAAAAAAAAAAAAAACAAAAAAGAAAGAAATACTTAAATAAAAATTAATTCCTTGTCTCATTAAGTTCATTGATAAAATTCAAATGTTAAATGATAAATGTATATTATATACTTTACAGAAAAAAAAATAAAAATAATAATACTTTTTTTTTCTACAGAAAAAAGTTAAGAATAAAAATTGTTCGTTATTAAAGCAACTTCCGTATTTTAATTTAATTTTATTTTTCGTAATAATGATAAACAATGATGTTAATTTTCAGAAAAAAAGCAGCTTATACAATTTACTTATAACTCACGCGTATTTGTTTTTACTCGAGTAAAAATGGCGACAAGAACGCGAATGTATTCTATTCTCTTTCACCTTTTTCTTAAGACACGTACAATGTTGAGCGCATTCGTTGGATCCCACGATCCAGCATGCTACGTACGAACGTGCATATGTGTGCGTATATTTAGCCCCATATTACTGGCCAACCGTACTATTTCATTCCTGTAGGAAATCGCGCAAGTTACATTCTCTTTATACCATCCATCGATATTTCATCAAAGTGCATTAGCAGGTCAGCTCTCTCTCTCTCTTTCTCTCTCTCTCTCTTCTGTGGTTAGCTAACATAAATGGTATTCACGAAACTTATTCGAATCGTTTCAATATTTCTAAATATTCCGTGGTCCATTGTGAGAAATTTACGTCGATCTTTTTTTCTTCCAACTTCGAAAAAATCATTTACTTCTGTTTCTATTTCTATTTCACATATTCTATTTGAATGTCCCACATGCTAAATGAAATTCATACTTAATTTGTTTGGAAACAAAGAAGTAAACTTTGTCTCAAGTAATAAAACAATATATTTTTTCTAAGAGAGATGTAATTGTAGCAGTGGATTGAATATCACAATTTATAATATAATTGATTTTAAGAATTATTCTATATTACAAAATATAATTATTTCTATTATAAAATAAATCCAAAAATGAAGTTATTCTATTTCTTTAATTTGGTCTAATTTAATAATTACCGGTAGATATATAGAGATAGGTTGAAAAAGCCTCTGTTTTACTGAAACTCATCTCTATTTTTTAACATACATTTTTTAAGAAAAAAAACATAGGCTCAAAACTTTTCAACCCACCCTCGTAAATATTCAAAATATAAAATGCGAAATTAGATTGATCAATTAGAGGAAATCTCTCGATTAATCTCGGTTGGGTAGACGAGTCGAATAAGACGAGAAGAATAATTCTTAAAGTCACGATAATCGCGAAAAGTATGATAGGGGTTCCTACCGACAGCAGCCGCTTTCGAGGTCGTCCCAGCAACGATAATTATCTTGGATCGGTGGACGGGGTGTAGCTGTATAACTACGCAAACTACGCTTGGGTGATGGTGGATAAGCGCCGTAGCTGGATATCGTTTTAGATATCGGGAGCACACGGGAACGTCAGATACGATTATACATTTTCATCGATGCGTTACTCAGGAAGGGCAGATTACCGTAATGAACTCTGGCAACCCCTCTGCACGGTCCAATGACTCGAAATATGGATAACCATTGGTCGACTACAACGCTGATACACCGATCACGTTTTTTTTCTCTCTTTTATATCTTTCTCTTCTTGTTACTCTTTATACATTTTACTGTTCCCATTCTTTTCGTTTACGCATCTCGTTAGCCAATGCATTATACAATAAATCATAAAATGTAGTTCTGACGATTATTTTTTTTTAAATGTATCCTTGGATTATTGCACTTCAATTATTTGAGTAGTATTAACATAAGCACATGTATTGTTCAAATGTTTTAAGTTTTGCTCCAAAGTAATACTGCCGTTAATTTATACTTCTCGGTAAGTATTTGAATATATTACTATTTAGTTATTTACTCTTTGCACACAGGGACATCGTTCATAGTTCTATAGCACTTTGGAAATTAGTTTAGCACCACTACGAAAATTCACTGCTCAAAAGGTGAAGGGAACTAATTTCTAACCTAGGACTTTCCAAACTAATCTCTTCACCAGACTCTCTCGCGATATTAGACTTTCTAATTCAATGGACACTCGGATCAGTTTTCCACGTAAAATGTTATACAGTTAACTAAATGTTATTCTTAACATTAAAATTTATTATAAATATAGTAATAATTACTTATATTCTTACTGATAAAACTAAATTTATACAATGATCAAACTACTTGCATTATTTATTGCAAAATTTTTTGTGAAATTTTACGTCAAAAACTAAAAATTTCATTTCTATCGTCCACCTTTTTCCACAAAAATAAATATCTTAAAAATATCTCACGTCTTTCGAAAGGCATTCTTCCATGGTTTCTCTTTCTAAATCACAAATTTAAGAACAAATCTTGCCGTTCGCGGAAAATCGTTTTCGATATAAGATTCATTTTGTGACGATTAGTAATGGAAAAATTTGTTGAAAGTTTGTATGATATGGTCATCTAAAAGAATTTGGTCTTATACCATAGCCTAAAGTAGCATTATCTCTTAAGTATAGCAAGAAATCAATGTTATAGAAATGTATCGATCCTTCACACACAATAGAATAGAATAAAGGAATAAAAAAAGAATAAAAATAGAAAAAAGAAAGAGATAGAATAAAACGTAAATCCGTAAAATTCGATCGATACGTATTCTTGGTAAAACTAATAAAACAAATTCACGTAGCTAGGAAACTCGCTTCTTACTCTCTTTCTATAG
Organism: Polistes canadensis; assembly: GCF_001313835.1. Lineage (NCBI taxonomy): Eukaryota > Metazoa > Arthropoda > Insecta > Hymenoptera > Vespidae > Polistes > Polistes canadensis. The sequence continues at coordinate 964,413 of NW_014569556.1, read as the reverse complement.
TCACGCTCTCGTGGTTCGCTTTCTCTGTTTACGAGCAGACTTTACTTCCATTAATAAAGCTCTTGAACGGATGGACAACGAAACTTGGCGAGCTTTTAATTTCGTGCGAGGAAACGTATACGTTAGGAAAGCCTTACTAGAACCACAAGCGGAGAAGTACTCGGTCTTCAAGTAGTCGCAGGGGTCTTTAATAAAGTGAACTTTAAGACTCCCGCTTGCGAGAAGATAAAGTTTAACGTAAGCTACCGTCCCTCACGGGCGAAGCTAGAGACCACGTAAGGGTCACTAGATTGTCCTACAGTGTCAAGTTTTCGAGCAAGTTTGTCGTTAGAACGAAAGCTTCACCTATTCGTGCAACGACTATACACACTTCGAATCTTGATTTTTTTTTATAGCTAAAGTGAATGAGCACAAAAAAAAAGAACCATGTATAAATATAGAGAGAGAGAGAAAAAAACAGAGATAAATAATATAAATAAACTTGTCTTCGACGATTTATATTCAATTCGAAATTTTAATCGAACATAAATAAAATTCACGAATGATCGATCAAACGATTATAATTTTATTTTCAAAACGAGAAACATTTATTCTTAAAATCGTCAAACTGACAAATGTTTTCTTTACAGAGACGTTTACTTTCGAAGCACACACACGTCGATTGTTGATAAGATCGTTTTATTTGTAACTTTATTTGAAAAAAAAAATAGGATGAGAAAAAAATTTACAAAGAGTACGAACGATTAGTTTTACAACAGCGAACCGTTGGAACGCTTTGTAAAAAGCCCCGAGCATTTTTCAGTGTTCGTTCAACTAAGAGAAATTTTCCGTCCAAATTTAATTAATATTTTTTATTGTCACTCAAACAATATTACTCAACGTTCCTTTGACATAGTCTTTTGCACATAAGTCTCTCAAATGGCTAGAGAAATTTGATTAACGGAATGTGACAGCAAACCATCGTGATAACGTTTGGCAAATAGCTCGATAGAAAAAAAAACTTCGATAACAATAGTAAATAAAAGAAAAATCTAAGTAAATTTGACAATATGTTTACGGAAAAAATATCGTACTTACTAAGTCATTAGTGAAGAAGAATTTGTAAGAAAAAAGTTGGAAAATTATTTAACTTCCGTGTAATCCCATAGATCTAGAAGTCAGCGAAGTCTCCTTTCGACAAACACTTATCAATCCACGCACTTGAATTAGATTCGTGCCTCCAATTAGTAGGACTATCGAGAAGCTCTCCCCCAACAACTTGCGATATAGTGACTCTCTAATACCAGTGCTAAAGAGACAACTTCAACAGTATTACATACAAACGCCATAAATGCAAACACGTATACATACATGTGTAAATGTACACAACACCGTCCTAAATACATCTAGAAAATAGATCGCAGAAAACTTTTCTCATCGTCAAGCCCTATCGTCAATGGAATAAAGTCAAATCAAAAAGTGGAAAACGGGAAAAAAAAAGTAGAAAAAGTAGAGAAAGAAAAAAAGAGAAGGGAAGAAAGAATGAAATAAAGGATAGTAGAAATTTAGTAAAGTACCGAGTACATTCATGGGTACTCATTGATACGAGTACAGAGACCTAAAGAGTTTTGCTACGATGGTTACAAGAGTAGCTCGTTCTGTCAATTGCATTCTGCAAAAAATACAAAAGCATGTTACCCGACTCGTGTACACATATATCGAATAAGAGGATTTGTAACAGTGTAACTCTTACCACTTACACTCTCTCTCTGTCTCTTCTCTCTCTCTCTCTCTCTCTCTCTCTCT
>NW_014569556.1:907013-962573 GCF_001313835.1 Polistes canadensis | reverse complement strand
TCTCTCTCTCTCTCTCTCTCTCTCTCTCTCTCTCTTCTCTTTTCATCCCCTATATATTCCAATAAAGTCAGACCCTAAGAGTAGGAGCAAGATGAAGGGGTTGAAGAGGATGCCCATTCGATGTACGTACCATTCTGTTTGCTATTGCATCCTTCTCCTATTAAGACCGAAATACCAGGTTAAGACGTTTCATCATTGCGATCGAGATGACTATTGAGTTAGCCTCGATAATTATCTAACATACTCTTTGCCTAATCTAGATATACCGAGTGTCCTAAAAAAATAAACTTTCTTATAAATCAAATAATTAATGACCTTTTATATTGTAAGGTCGAGAACGTTTAAGAGAGTTAACCTTTTTTTTTTTTTTTTAACAATATTTTAACGAGTTCTCATAATTGTATCTGTTAACGAGATATTCGAGTATCTAACCCTCGATAAGCCGCACCCCGTATATAGAGCATTGTCTATCTCACTCGAGCATCGTTTCCCTTCAACCATCCCGACAGCCATCTAGACTTCGGGAGATGTGCCATTTGAATACGAAATTCGAATACGCTGACGAACTGTGCATACATCAGTCTACGTCTGTTTGAACTGGTCCCTGTATGGTAATGGCCTTGTACGCTTGTCGGTACCGCCGGCACCGGCAGTGCTGCGTCGAAACGCAGAATCGCGTAGGGGAGATGCGTGAGCCGGTCGAACCAAGTCGATAACCCTGCTTGGACATGACTTACGTCTACTCTTACAAACAGAAGACAATTTTCCTACCTCTTCGATCTCGATCTCAAGTACCATCCTTAATCTTGACTCGTAATATTAATTATAATCGCCTTTTAAGCTCGATTCTACTTTCTGGAAAAAACTTAATACCGATTCATCCAAAATTTTAAATCGTTTTAAGATGGTTATATTTTTCATGATTCAATTAGATTCACTTGATCACATTGCGTGTACATTATTTTAAATTTAATTTTTTTTTTTAAACGAATAAGAAGACGAAAAATCTCATTTCTTAAATTGTTTGAAAAAGTAGAGAAAATATCTTTCAAGCGTAACTTTTCTAAACATCATTTCTTAAAACAAAGTCATGAATTTGTAAAGTAAGTACAAGAAACATACTGACGAATATCTGTCTGGTAAAGTAAAGGGAAAAGTGTGTCGCTAGTAGCGTGTCTTTTTCGGTTGGAAGAGCTTAGAAAACATAATGGAATTGCTCTGGCCAAAAACGCGCGCCAACTTTTGTTCCCCAGTAAATAAGAGCATTCTGCAGGCCGTCGGGTGATAAAGTTGTCCAGGAAAAAAACGTTTATTCTATTGAATTTCACGACGAATCGTTTAATCAAATCAAATCATATCATATCATCTTATATTCTTAATAATCCAATAAATATTTATAAATCGTGTTTACTATTCTTATCCATAATACATAATCTCCAAATATTTATAACCAAAATAAAAAAAAGAAAAAGAAAATAGAAAAGAAAACGTTATCTTGTTCTTTTTCGTACCATTCGAACTTTCGAATTCAGCTTTAAAGTATCGAGAGAAAAAGAGAAAGAGAATAAGTAAGCGCCTAAAAATGCAAACGGTGAAATCCTTACACGTATTCCTTCTCTACTCGTACGCACATTTGGCAAACCTCGCACCACCGAAAGAGTAGACAAGTCGATCTCGAGTGAATCTCGTTGACTCGTCGGAGAAGCACAAGTAAGTAGAAAGAGAGAGAGGGAAAGAAAAGAGAGAGAGGGAAAGATAAGAGAGAGAAGAGGTTAGGGTAGTCGAATCTGAAATTTCTAGCGTATCTCTCGAGGGCGTCGAACGGTAGAGGATTTAGCGATCGTACGCTTGCTTCTTCTAGTCGACTACGCGTGTACGCTTGATCTCGAAGCGTGCGAGAAAAAAGAAAGAAAACGAAGAAAGATGGGGAGTGGTTAGGAAAGTAAAGAAGGGAAAGAGCAAAGGGACGACAAGTTCGTAGGGTACGGAAAATGAGAGAGGTGATACAAATGCGAGGCAAACTTTAAATGACTTTCACTGTTTTCAAAAGTTGAGTTACCAAAGGGAGTCTCCGTAGTATCCCACTCTATCCTTTCTTTCTTCTTTCGTTTTAAAACCGTTCTTCTTCCACTAGTATCTCCCTCTTTCTTTCTCTATTTTCCTCATCTTTCCCATCTCTCTTCTCGTCGTCCATTTGTCCATCCACCAAATAGCTACTCGCACCCTACTTTTTTCTTTCTTTCTTTCTCAAATCACTCTTTCCCTTTCTCCCATTCGAATTTTTCTCAACGTACTCTCAAATGTGCTGTTTACAAACCTTGGTTTACTCGTAATGGAACTTTTTCTTAAGTTATTTCTCGCGAAAATAGAGATTCTTCTCTTACCTTTCTTTCCCTGTCGAGTTTCTTCTCAACGATTCATCGTATAGCTACACAGACAATCGTTTGAGAAACATTGTGTTTGCAATTCAACAGAAAAAAAAAAAAAGAGAAAGAGAGGAAGTAAGATTGATTATATTCCTAGCAAATAAATCTACTGTTAATTCAATAAAATTAGATCATGTATAAAGTAAAAAGGGAATAGACGATCTGAACAAATTCACGTTATTCTTCGCTCTAACTTTTGCCTTTTAAATCAAAGAGAGTAATGGCCACGTGCTTTTTTCTGCTAAAAAATTAAAAAGAAAAAACTTATACATTATCATATTTATATACTCATACAAAGATATACGTATATGTACATATAAATAAATACATACACGATTTTGAAGTATCTACGAATTCACGAAGCACTTACCGAGTATCTCCACTCGTTCTTCAAACTACTTCTAACTCCGTAGCTTCTTCTATATAGATATATATATATATATATATATATATATATATATATATCCTCTTTTTCTTTCTTTTGACGTGGCACGAGCGACGCGTACAAGTTCATGGGTCAGAGAAGAATCGAGCTTTTCGCCGTACTGCGAATTCCACGAGGACGATCCTCTTCTCTTGAGTTAATGCTTGCACGTCGCACGGCTAATAAGTTAACGCGGTCCGAGAGGTTCTTCTAATGAAGATGGCAAGCTGCGGGTAAGCGGAAAAAGGTAGAAAGTTAAAAGAGATAGTGAAAAATAGAAGGATGTGGAGGAGGTTGAGAAGGAATAGGTGAAGGAAGGAGATGGATCAACGTGATGGTAGTCGTTGCCACCGTAACGGCTCGTCTCATCCAACGGCCAACGAATAATGCGCGAACGAACCTTTCGACGACCCTTCTAAGTGCCCCTGGAAACTTTACCCTTGATTCTCGTTAAAAGCCAATGCACGACCGTCCCGTCCGTCCATCCCACCTATCACACTTTCGTCGTCGTCAACCAAATCCTATTTTTTTTTAAAATCTTCATTATTTTCGATGTTCTTCATTCGCAATGAATCGATCTTCTTATCAACAATGAAAGAAATAAAAATGAAAAAAGCTTTGAAATTGGAGTAAGTATCGTACGACGGCCTATGAATGACGACCACGAACGTTATCGACCTTCGAACGTCTGTCGCTGACTCCTCGAGATTTATATACCTGGTAGACTATGCGACGACTACGACGACGACGACGACGACGACCTTAGCCCTTTCTTGGGAGAGGAGAATCCTTCCAACGTCTCCGCCAAATTTATCTTCGTTTTCTTTCTTATTGTCTGCCGGTTTCATTATTCTACCTAGGCGAATTAATTTGACATGAAATATTCTAATGAAGAGGAGCTTTGTTTTTATCTTAAGAATTATTATTGTATGATGATAATATCATAGATACGACTTTTGTTCTTATTAATGAAATTAATTAAATATTTTCTATTTCTGGATTTATTTTTCTTTTTTTTTTTTTTTTCTCTTTTAAATCGTTTGAGTATATAAATTGAAATAAGGATCACCGAGGATCTATCGCGAAGTGAAATAAGAAGAGACGAGCGAGTGTAAGGAAGATAGCACAATCGCTATTTCATGAATAACGAAAATTTACTTGCTTCGTTTCTCTCTCTCTCTCTTTCTCTCTCTCTTTTTCTCAATCTATCTTTCTCTTCCGATTTTCTGCTCTCGAAGCAAAGTCGATGGGAAGGACGAGGGAGAAAGTGAATCCCGACTGCACTCTCTCTCTCTCTCTCTGTCTCTATCTCTATCTATCTATCTACCTATCTACTTCTATCTCTTTCTTTTGAAAGAGGAAGAACATGGAACTTTCCGAGTTACCATCGCCCGAAGGGAAAAAGCTTAAAATGCTTCGTACACGCTTGCCAAGTTACAAAGAGCTCATAGTACGGTACATAAAATAAGCGTTTGGTTTAACCGTATAGTCTACCAACCAATTTACACGAAAGTATGCTCTAGTATGTGTATTTAACGTAAGGTTATCGATTATATTCCCTCAAATATTTCTTCTGTAAAAATGTATGCATGTGTTCTCTTGAAAAATACATAATAGAATGAATAATTATTGGTAATACTATGGGGATTTGATTTTTTTTCGAACTTTATGTTAAAATTTTCGGAGAAGAAACATAACTGAGATGATTGATATCAATAATCAACACTGATGTCTATCAATTTAATATTATATTATATTTATCATAAACTAAATATAATAAATAAAATAGAATTCTCGATTTGAAATAAATTTAAATGACTACATCATTCGATACGCTTATAAAGTGTTTGGTAACGTTTTACTGGTACTGTAATCCTCGTTCTATGCGAAGAAGTACGACGTTTGCGAAAAGAGGGAAACTTTACGATGTCGTCGAAAAGGTGGTGGGTTGTTAACGGACCGTCTCCATTTTCTTTTTCTTTTACTCTTTTTCTCTTTCTCTCTTTCTCTTTCTCTCTTTCTTCTCATCTTAAGGACGAAACGTAATCGAATCGGAGAGAGAGAGGGACGCTCGAAAGAAAAGGAGGACAACGAAAGAAGCTGAGATTTCTTAATCCGTCCTAAATAAGTGCGCGAGCATTGCCGAAGGTGGTGGACGTTTGTCACGAGACGACCCAACGAATTACGAGCGGTCGTTTCCCTCGTCTCTTCGTTCAATTGAATTAAAACAGATCGTATCGATCCGCGAAAAACAGAAAAGAAGAAAGAAATAGAAGAGAGTAATAAGAAGTTCGCTGAAGCAACAACCCAACACATATATCTTTTTACTTTTAGACCTCTACCCATTTCGGCTGTTCGTTAGTAATTGAAAATTGTCCTAGCTTCGTTCCTTCTCTCGATTCGCAAGAAAAAAAACTCTCTACTCCCTCTCTCTATATATTTTTTTTTCTCTTTTGCGACCTTTTATATCGTCATGCCAATCGACATCCACTTTAATTAATTATTCCCTACATAATTCATACATCGTTTCGCCGCTAGATTCATATCGAGATCGACGAGACGATAGGACATGGCTTGTTGTTGGCGATATTTACTAACTCGTCCGTTCTTTCATCTACGCTTGGAACGATGACAAACGGTAAAATCAAATAAATCGAAAAAGCAAAGGGGTGAGTATGCATTATGCATATACTACAAACGTCGCGCACGAACTAATATAAAATACGAATAATAATCTAGACAATCGGACAATAAGGACAATCGTATTTAAAGTTATAAAATATCAAATTACATTACTGTTATTGTTTTGTTCACGTACCTATTTTCGTTCGGTGAATTTTTATTATCATATAATTCGTGTAGCTTTTTTCGAAGATTAATTGGAAAAAATTTCTAATTTAACTCAAATATAAATTAGTCGACAAAAACTTGTCTATTATCGAGTTCGAATAAGAAAATTAATCTTTCCTATCTCGATATTACCATCGTATCGAACACGAATATTCAAAAGCAACAAAATTTAACTGAGTATACACGAGACACATGATATACTCGCACATGGATATTAATTAATCCTGGTCTTCTTTATTTTGTCACTCGATTATAATGCTCCCCTCGTAACGCGGTATATACGCATAGATGCTCATACTTCTCCATATCTCTTTCTCTCTCTTTCTCGTCCTCTATCTATCCAGCTATCTAACCATCTATCTCGCTCGACGTTCCTGTCCGACTCTCTCGAACGATAATAATTTAGTTAATTTAGATTAGGGGACCTCGAATGGGAGAGTTCGCTGGTACACGAGCAAAAACGAGTCTTGTGTAAAGGTCCGTAATAATCTCTAATGGTTGCTCCGCAGAATGATAAATTAGGATCCGTTTGTTGGAGAAGCCGTAGGTATCTCTATGGAAATTCAATTAGCTGTCTTTGAACGAAACGAAATGCTCTGGCATGGAGAATCGTGGATAATGCGAGTTATTTAACATTTTTGTTAAAAAATAAAAAAGCGGCAGAAGCTAGAAAAAATTTAGAGAGCTCAGATTCACTAAAATATTACATACCTATATTATATACTTATGTGTATGTATATATACTACTTAATTAGAAAGTGTTATCATTAAAATCGAATCTTTTATTTGAAACAATACAGAAGGGGTATCATCGGTAACATCTGTTTAGCTCGAACAACATAAAACTAGTGCAGCTCGTGTCATAATGATTCTCAGAGACAGTTTGATCCAGTCGACGATAAATGCGTATATCGCACAGTGTAAGATAATAAATCAAGCGACGTTCTTCCTTTCACCGGTCATATTTTTTCTTCTGGTAGCTGCAGACAACGCTTAGCCAACCAAATAATTAATTGCCAAAGCGACGTGAATGAAACGCTACGGACATTATTATGTCTATTAGTATTTTTATTTCTTTCTATTATTTTTATATAATAACAATAATTATTATTATTATTATTATTATTATTTACTATGAGGGATTGGAATTTGTCCACAATATAACTACTGGGTATTCGAGAAGAAGTTCGGTTGGAAGAATCTCATTAGTTTAGATGGAAGATCATTAGTTTAACACTATTTGTACTAAGCGGTGTCAAAATATATTTTTCAAATTTTCAAACATGATATTATTCTCTAAATTTAATTATTTTTCTACAAGTAATTTTTCGACAGTTGTTAAATAAATTCAATGATATCATTTTTCTCCTACTCATCCTAAATCTAAAAAGACACCATTTAGTCGAAATAAGTATACACAAATCGCGATAGAAAATCTCGAATAATAGAGATTTATCCGTGTATCCAACGATTATTATCATTATTATTAAACTCAAATTGTCGAGTAACCCATGTTATTACGATTCGTCGAAAAATAAAAGAAGAACCTTGATCCAAGACAAATCAAGGATGATCTCCCTTTAATTTAACTTCCTCAAGTATACGACAAACACACGTTGATGTTCGCATGTTTTCCAAGAGAAACAAACGAGTTTATACCGCGATCCTCTTGCGAAGTTTCGTCCACAGGATAATCGGACGACCTAGATTTTGGTAAGATCGAATAAATCAGAGGGTGAGGAGTAAAGAGTAAGATCTCGTTAGTCTGTATAACAGGAGGTAACAACAAGAACGATTTTTGTTTGACAAACACGCTTAACGATAAGATGGATAAGAAGAGAGAACAGGACAAAGCCTTTACCTGCTGGTTGGTCCAGCAGAAGGTTTCCCTGCCCTGAAGGAGATGATCCGTGTCGTCTTTCTCGCGCATTTCGATTGACAGATTCTCGTCTTTCGGTCCGACCTTCATCGTCGTTACGAAAGGATCGAGGTGGAATAGGAGAAAGAGGAGGAGGAGGAGGAGGAAGAAGAAGTAGCGCGAGAGACCGTTTGCTTTAAAGCCACGAGAAATCCCGGTGACAAACGTTCGACAAACACGGACGGTGGGTGCCTCTTCTCCGAGCTTCTTCCGAGTTAACAAGTAGAAGCGAGGGATGAACGCAAGCACGGAAACCTTCAAGAATAGCTAGCTAGTTCACCCAACGACTTGCGCTAGCTTTCATCTGTCTCCTTCTCTCTCTCTCTCATGTACTGTCCTCTTCTCCAACCGAAGCTACCTGTATTATAGAAGTCTTCGTAATTGGACACCCACTGTAACGAGAATCGACGGTTCGAAGGTTCAAACCATCTTCCCCTTCGGCAACTTGAGAAGTAATCTTTAGAAGTTTTCCCTATCTTATTGCACGAATACTATCTACCTAGCAGATATTTTCGTTCGTTCTTTCGTTCGTTCGTTCGTTTCATCCTTCCCCGCCACCTCGCAAAAAGTATGAGATTTCCAACGTTAGTAAACAAATGCGAATGACTTTTCGACGCTTGAGAGAAATTATAAATTCTGTATTATATACGTGTATACTCGCCAACGGACTTCAAAGCTTCAATTTGGGAAAGGTATTGAGTGTTGAGAAACAAAGTTTTGCGAAAAACTTTCTATTTCAGTTTGCTTCAAGATGAACCCCCATGAAAAATCAATTAAATACAGATCAAGTGAATGTGAGGGTAATTACTTTGATGATATAATTGTTGAATATAATTAAAGATACTACAAACAAAGTTATTATTTATATAAGATTTATAAACGTGAACTTTAGCTCAAAAATCCAAACAATTTTTGATCGTTAGTAGAAACAGTGTACTTTCTATAGTATATTTATTTGTAAATTAAAATATATTATAATAAAAAAAAAAGAAATGTGAGGAAATAAGAAAAAAAATGTTGTAAAAGAAAACGATTTTCCCGTTTAAGAACAAGAAATTCGTCGATAGTCCGTCGGTTACTTTTCGAAGCACCCTCGTATAATGGACAAACGGTTCTCAGGGAGCTAATCAAGAAGCTCTAGCAACGACTTAAATGAGAAGTTGGCCGTCGCGACGACTTACAGGCAACGCTCGTAATTAACCACTCGTAGTCGGCACTCGTTCCTTGTCTCCGTTTCTACCTCTTCGAGAGGTAGTTCCCATCCACTCTTTCGCCAATCCAGCACCTTAATCGAAAACCATTCTCACAGCTGATGAAAAGTCTGGGAAAGAAGGGAACCTCGGCTTTCTATCTTTCTATCTTGGATTTTTTTTCTCTTTTCGTTTTCTTTTCCGCTTTTCTCTTCCACTTGCCTGGACCGAAGTATTTCTCGTTTAAATCATTGCTTATGAAAAAAAAAAAAAAAAGACTATACTTTTCATCACGATAGAAAATAAAAACACTAGAATAAAATCGATATGTCTTTTTTAATGTAGATATTACATTTTCTAATCACTATCCTTCTTTTTCTATCAATCTTTCAGCGAATTTACAAAATCTATTATATGTCCGACGAATAAATGATTATACGTTATCAATCGGATTATTGTAGGCATCAAATTTATTAATTAACTTTCCTTTTCTTTCTTTAACCATTTAGCGAATTTACAAAATCGATTATCTATCTATAGAAACCAAAGAAAACATTGATGAAAGAAAGATAATATTACGTTCTGAATCGGGATGATAGAAAGAAAGGAGGCTTAATTAAAATGTAACCATCAATGTTGCACTTGTTTTTAGATATCCAAGAGAAGATCAACAGTCGAACAAACTTTAGCATGTCTTTATTAATGTTGCTCGTTCGTCTCCGAGTATTCGATTCCGCCGAGGCCAGGAGAACGAAATACGCCGGCTCATTAATCAGCACGCCGGAAAGAGAGAATGAGAGGTAGGAGAACGCATTCTAGATACAAAACCGATACGAAGTCGTTGAGCTCTCGAAGGAATATAACGAGGGAGGATCCAAGACCTTTCTGCGCTCCCGGATGTTACTTACGTTGGCCCTGTCTCGAATCTTTTGCTTTTATTCTTAGTCGTTTAAGCCGAAATCGTTCGTAATATTGACCCCGATGCGATAATAATAAATATATAAACATTGCTTGAAGTAACAACGAGTTTCGATTTCAAATTTAGCAATCTTATTAAAAAAAAAGAATCAAATAAAAGAAGAAATAACGCAAGATAAATCTCTTTAATCTTTCATCTAGCATCGATTTATCAATTAACAGAAGACAGATATTTCTATCTTTTTCTCTTATTTTTGAATCGGATCTAGATAAACGTTGACATTTTTCTAAACGATAATAACGAATCGCTTGCTCATCCGTCGATGTCTGTTTCTGTTCCATCGACGAAGTCACAGAGGATAGATAGGCAAAGAAAAGACCTGTTTAAGACCGGATCAGAAAATGGTCGAATTCAAGCCACGATCATTTCTTCTTTTCACGAACTTGAGCTTTCTCGTCAAATTATATAAATGAAGAAACATGAGAAATCATTCGAATGCAAAAATAACGACCAAATACAATTTGATCTTATTTGTGCCTAATAGCAAGATGATAAATAAATATAAATATATAATTAGAAGTATTATATCAATATTAACTTATTATAGTCTTGGTTATCAAATGTAGCAACTATCAAAGCATGTTACCACTGTTGGTTTAGACTGATGATTAACACGAGTCGATGTAATACAAGGATAACCAAACAAGTAAACGAATCGATTCTCGATCTATCTAGAGTTAGTTAGTACAGGTGTGTATGTTATTCAAGAACATTGTAAATATCTAATCGAGCAGCTGACGATTTTAGCAGAAAATACATTAATATAATATAGAATACGATAAGTATTAAGAAGCAAGCATCATGGTCGAACGTCTTTCTAAATAATTATCATCGAACGATCAGAAAAGGGTGACTGTGTTTCTCTCTCTCTCTCTCTTTCTCTCTCTCTCTCTATTTCTCTCTCTCTCTCTTTTTCTTTCTACTTGTTTTTTTCTTCCTTTCGAACCGAACTGCAAGGAACACCGTAGCAATCTCTTCGGCTCGGCTACTCGGGAAATTATGGACCGTCACGATTGTACGATAACCACGTGGATATCCATGGCATTCTCTCTTTCTTCGGTTCTTTCGACGCTCGTCCGCTTCACTCTCGTAACATAGTCGAATGAGCTTCGTCGGGAATGTCGTTTCCTCGTTGCTCGTGTGTCGGTCGCACTAAATCAGAACGAACGTCGCCATGAGGCGTTCCGTACCAACGCGTTTTCCCTTATCCCTTTACCTTTTCTCTCTCTCTCTCTCTCTCTCTTTCTTTTTCTCTCTCACTCTCTCTCTCTCTTTTTTACTCTCTATCGAATACTGTGAGATACGAGATCGCTGGAATCGCAGAGCTCTTTGAATCCTTGGGAAATTGTCTACCGATTCGAATTTTTACGATCGTACGGGTTCCACAAGCATTCAGCTCGTATTTCCAAGTAAAAAACCCTTTTTTTAGATCGTTTATTCATGATTGTTCTTGATGTATCAATTTAAATAAAATCGGTTTGGAATTTGTTACGGGTTTAATTAGATCACGAATAAATGAATCAATGTCGTGGCAAATATAATATGAAATATTAAGCGTAACAATTAATTCGTTGCCTTGATATTAAATTCATTGCATAAACATTGTTATATTTCTTTTTTTCTTTTTTTTTGTGCTTGAAAAATGGACCGAATAATCGAAAATAATGGGGGAGATTGTATCGATAAATAACAGATGTACGATTATATTATAAATGAATACTAAATTCGTTTAACATTACACAGAATTAATTACTACGTATACTATATAATATATACTCTCGAATATATGTAATGCACGTAAAACAACTGTGAATCTTTTTTCCCCCCTTTTGTGAATAAAAGTCCCATCATCTCTTCTTTTCGTAAAGTACGATGTAATAGAGTAATCTTCTTACTTTCGCGAAGAAGAATCTTTGAGAGAGAGAGAGTATTTTTATCACGCAAAAAGATTATGCTTTCTTTCATTCTGGAGTTCTCTTCTGACTGGTCGTCGAAAAAATTCGTACGATTATTCGCGTACGTTAGTTGAATAGTCCTACGTATATAAGTACCTGACTGTCTTTCTTTTATCGTATAGGACGATGACGACTAACATAAGACGACGAATACAACAAGAATATGTCGGTAGACGGCAACGATCACGCACGCATAAAATAAATGGCTCGTAATGGAATTTCGATCAAAAAAAAAAAAAAACGGCGCTTCGATAGCAGTTAATTATATTGGATGAGAACGAGAGAGAAAGAGAGAAAAGAAATCAAGAAAAAGAAGAACAACTAAAAAAAAAAAAGCAAGAGAGAGAGAGAGAGAGAGAGAGAGAAAGGATGAGGTATATTTTATCTGCGCAAGCGACCGCCAGAGTAAAAGCCCGAGTGAGCCTTGCCCAGATAACAGCTGAAAGCTTGCTCCATTAAAGGTATCTAGATACCTCGGACATTTTTCTCGGGAATATCTGAATAATTATCCTACGCGTTGCCGAGATTACAACATTGTCCCAACCTACCTCCTTCCCTCCCACCCTCCCACCAATCTCTTCTTCTTCTTTCCTTTGGGACCGAATCGTTCGTTCCTCTCCACGAGCCAGACTAAAGGCTCTTTTCTTTTTTCTCTTTTTCTATTTCTTTTTCTTTGTCTCTCTTATTCTCTCCCTCTTAAGTATACGATGCGACGTCCAGCGCACAATACATGCACATGTATGCATATACATACATATATACGTTTGAATTTTACGAGCCAGAGGACCAAACGTTTTCTTTTTTCCTCCTACTCTTTTCCGTTGCCTCCGACTCCGATCCTCAGTCACGAAACGTTCACGGTCGAACGAGATGGACGTATCGAGATATGCCTTTGATTGGGAGTGCTTTTCCCTTCTCCGACGCGAATACACGAGCACTCGATGTCGCGTTGGCAGTGTGACATATTACTTCTTCGTGTGAGTCCCAATTCTTTCTCTTATTCTCTTATTTTACTTATAATTCTTTTTTCTTTTTTTTTTTTTATATAATATTATTATTATTTTTATTTGTTTTTTTTTTTTTGCATTTTTAAAAATTCATTTCTTCTGATCCTTTTTAAGAAGATAACTACATTTCTGTCTCTTGTAACATAATTGATAATAATTATAATGGAACAAAAAGATGGGTAAATTGGGAATCAATAAATTGAATCGATAATTATTTCTGAAACACACGATTTTTTGTCATGGTTTTTCTTTAATAAGTTGTTACTATACATGTACATGGCACTTTCGTTAAATCGATTGAAAGTATTATCTTACATTTGATCGTAACGATCTCAGGAATATATCAACATATAAAAAAGTAAGAAAATCCGACATCTTACATGGCGATGCATTAACGATAAGATCGAAGTACACAAGATCGGCTTTACGATCAAGAATCACGGAAGAACACCGTGGGACGAAAAATTCATTAAAAACGCCATCCGTTAAAATTGAAGGAAAAACGAGTATTCGGAGGAGATACGTTTTGATTGGAATTGCGGGTGGATGAGCTCTCGCACGAATGCTGAACGAGGAAGGAGAAAAGAAGGGTACGTTCGCGTGCACCAAAATCATGCTAGCTTTGAAAAAAAAAATTCCTTTTAAGAACGCAGAGCAATAACTTCTCGGATTCGATGTTCCTTTCTCGTGTTTCCTCGACATCGTATAGATTCACGTATCTCGTTTTTATTCCCGCCCTCTGTTGCTTGCCGCCACTGAAACCTAATATACGAGTCGATTTAACCCGAATATTAATAATATTTTACCACAAAATTTGTATTTCACGCGTCACGTTCGAGTACATTGACCTTTCATAAGAGCACGTGGATCTTGCAGATTGTTTTACGCCCCCTGTACAAATGAAGTCCTTACTTTCGTATTCTTTTCGAAATGAATTTGTAAGTTATTTGTAAATATAAGAAATATTGTTAAACGTCTACTTCTCGTCAGAATCTCTCTCTCTCTCTCTCTCTTCAGAATTTCATTTATCTCGCCACTACAGTCAGAAAGTAGCAAAAGTAAAATGTGATCTTATTTAACAATATTAATAGCATGATATGAATTATTTCGAAGTTATTTTAAATTCTCTTTCCTTTCGTATCAAGTATAAAGATAAAACAGACAAAATGACAGAAAAAAGTGGAAGAGAGGGAACAGCGTTTCTTTACATAAGGGATGTCTACGATTATAATTAAATATATTTTCGACTCGCGGAGTAGACCCGTAAAGAGAGTTACTCAAAAAGAGAAAAAGAGAGAGAGAGAGAGAGAGAGAAAGAAAGAGGAAGAACATCAATCCGTCTCAGTGAGTTAATCCTTCGGGAGTACCGTTAATCCCTTAGGATTATGTAACACCGCAGTATTTAAGCGCCAAGCCTGAAACTCTTGAACACCCCACAGTAGCGTAAGGCTTTATTGAATTTTCTTTTACTCTCTTTGCAACCTTTCTATCTTACAAGATTTTTATTTTTCCTAACACATCTCGCATATACAGACAGCGCATCTAATACTTTTAATTTTCCCTAAATTTATGCATTTTTATATATATAATAATGTTTTCAAAAATATTTTAGAGATAGAAGTATTATTTTTTATCAAAGATTTAATTATTTTATGATTGTTGGGATATTCGTTAGTATCTTCTAATTAAAATAAATATTATGTTTTCTTTGATTAAAAAAACAGTTTGTTGAATGTAAACGAGTGCTAAAGTGGAATTGTCCATATTATTTAAAGGTATACCTACCAATAAAAAATAATAATTTTAAATCATAATATAAATGTTTAGAAACATTTCGAGTTCAATTAAAAAATTCTATTACATAAATTATTATAATTTCATTCTATCCTTTTCCAATTCTTTCTTAATTCTTTTAATCTTAAAAACGAAATAATCGAAGAACGATTTAAATGGAGCGAAAGAGAGAGAGAGATAGCGAGAGAAAGAGTGAGAGAGAGAGTGATTATTTAATGGCATTTAATGTTCTATTAAAAGGATTATCTTTCGAGATGTATTAAACGTAGGACTCTTCTTCGTTCACCAAAGAAGCCGCGCGCGTGCAACATGAGTCCTTCGATGTTACAGAAATCCTTTCCTTTCTCTCTCTGTCTCTCTCTTACACTTCTATTTTCTTTCTCTTTCTTTTATCACACGATTTGCCCGCGCACCATGTTTATATCGCCCGAATTCCGAGAGATGAAACTTTTTAAGAAACAACCGACTACTTAACTCTGATCCTGCGGTACAGAACCTTATCAAGTTGGAATTCTTTTTTAACCGTCTCTGGACGACACTCGTTCACCTTGTCCATGCGGTCCCTCTAATGTACCTACCTGCTGATGGATCTATGACCAATCATCATTTCGCTTCGTTATCTTATTCAACATTAGCCGATACCTTGAAAAACTATGATGTAGAAATACTTATAATTAATCGAACGATATAATCCAAATTAAATTAGTAAATGGCTTTTTCAACGATTCGAAAATAAAATGATTATTATATCGATCACGTTAAGCAGATAATGTAATTCTTTATAAATAGAGAACATAATTTTATTGTTATGCATTCTTTAGAATTACACAAAAATAATGATTAACACATAAATTGTCTACGTGCGTTACTTCAATGTATTTAAAGATAATTGGAAAGTTCATTCCGATGCGTGCATTACCAACGTTTCGGTGAGAGACTACTCACCTCCTCTCTCTTTCTCATAGCATCCAAGAGAATTCCAGAAGGAGAGACGAGAATGATGCTTTGTATCTCATCCGTAACGTCCTGCTCCTTAGGAAGGATCGTCGTGGAATTCACTTTCGCGATATGTCCCGACGTTTGGTAGGACCCAAAGTGGGTACACGGATAGGAGGATGCTTGGTATGCATGTCTGCCCCATTTCGTCGACTCGTTAGAAATGACACGGGTGCCATGCGAGTTCTTCGAAGGATCTTGCGGGGATAACGGGGAATGGTAAGCTAAGAGTCCCGATTTGATGAAATGGTAGCCGAGTAATTGAAATCTCGTGTTCCTTGCCGACTCGACGTCGATACGATGTTGAGAGTAGCTTGATCCTTCTCTCTCTCTCTCTCTCTCTCTCTCTCTCTTTCTCTCCCCCCGTCTTGCTCATTTTCTCTGTCGCTGCCTGTCTCGCTTTCTTGGTTTTGGTCCTACACTCTGGCCGCTCTATCATCGTCTTACTCTTTCTCTCGAGATATCGAGACCCGTTCAGGCGTCACGTTCGTGGAACGCGAACGAGCAGGTAGGGCCCTGACTTGAAACATCCTCTTTCTCGACTATAAGCCGATTATACTCCCAAATATTGAGACGTGCCTCCCGTAGATCGAAAACAGCTTGACTTTCGAAATACCCCGGGCTAGAATTCTTCTTCGAAGTCACTTAATTCGATATTAATCCTAAACGATCGTTTAACTACGACTACCGTTTTAATTCAATGAGCTTCCAGTTCATTTTCTTTCTTTAGACGCGAAAGGCAATAACGAGTATTTTACGTTCACCGAAACACTCGCTAAATCTGAATGATTAAGGCTCATAAATTATTCAATATTCTTATCGATTCTGATTACGGTCGTTTCATGAAATCGTTCGAGGATTGACGAGAGAAACGTTTCGTCGTATTAACGAGTACCTCCTATTCCCACTGAATTAACGATTCCAAAGAACGGTAGTACTTGTTATTCTTCTCAATGTTTGTGTAATGATCGTCTTATCCGTGTACGTGACGATATAACGAAGATTAAATTCTCGTATATGAGCGAAATGACGACCTACTTTTGCCAAAGTTGTTTCAAAATCCTGCTTTACTATTCTGACACAGTTCGTCTTTGCTATTATCACGTTTCACTAAATTTCGTACAACCAATAAATTTAAGCATTTAACACTTAATTCTATATATTAATCGTAACAAGTTATGACAATCGAAGAATATCCGTTATCCTTTTTCGTTGTTGAAAAAAGTTTTTAAATCGTCGTAGAACTCGGCTATCAAAGCTACTTTACGACTTTGAAATGCGATCGTGCTTGTAAGATTACCACGATAGGAAAATGCACGTTTCGACTATTCTCTATAAACAAACTCGTTTTTATTATTACGTGAGTAAAATAACAATGTGGAAAAAATAGCGCGTAGGTACACATAGGAGCCTTAAAATCAACCGCAATTCGTTCGTTCGCAAAGGACTATTCTTTGCAAGAAAGAGAATTGTACTCTTCGCTGACGATTCCCATGAAATCGTATCGAGGATAAAAGTTTTTCTTCTCTCGTATTCAGTATTTGTGAAAAGTAAATCTGCTAAAAAACGTAAAATTGTTACAAATTTACGAGTTTTAAACGTATTTTATATTGCCAATAAACCGAATATTAAACGATAAATGAAATACAAATAGTATTGAACATATTTGAATAAACGTAGTTACCTATAGACATTGTTTTCACATTACAGGAAAGTTATGTTAGCAAATAGAATTGTAAATTTGAATCGCAGACATAACTCCTAACAATGACTATGATTGCATAGAACTTCAATTAGTTAAGAATACAAATAATCAAATGTATTTAATGAACCATTTAAATATCTACATATTCGTTTACAAAGGTGTTGAATTATTTTTATATACTAAAAGACATCTCGTTTTGCCGATGGATTTTACTTCGTTGACAGCATAAGGAAGTATCACAAAAGAATATCTACGCTTGCGGAGTCGGCAACCGGAAAAATAAGGATTTACCATCTTGCACATATTCATACGCCTGTCCTTTGCAACTTCGCATTATTTGGCTGTCTCTCGAACGACCGATTTTAGCTATGCTTTTATATCGATGATATATGTTGATAAACTTTTCTCGAGTTTGTTCACTAGGCGACGTTGCTAGCGACGAAACTTTATTTATTGCTTTTATTTCTTATCGTAGAAGAACTAAATCCAATTCATTCGAAAACGAATAAAATGATTTTCATCCTCATACCGACATCTATTTTCGAAACGACGTAATCCGATTACGCGTTAACTCATGTGTAACAGGTAAACCTTTTTCTCTTGGAAAACTTTATTCCTTTCATTTTATCTAAACTTTTCTCAAGTTTAGACTCTATCCTGGTTTTATAACAAAAATCAAGAGAAAAGTAGTAGATACACTTTGTTCTGTACCTATAGAAAAAAAAAAAAAAACAAAAGAAAAATAAACATTTATAAAAAGTATTAACTTTCTTGATTTTCTATTTTACAATGGTATATAAACGATAAACATATTTTGAAGAGTACCTTNCATTTATAAAAAGTATTAACTTTCTTGATTTTCTATTTTACAATGGTATATAAACGATAAACATATTTTGAAGAGTACCTTTTATTAATAAAATGTATGAATATATATATACTTTCATATTCGATATTAATAATTAATATATTCTATAGAATCTTATACAAAAGAGAGAACTTTTGTATTATCGAGCAGATCATATCAAATAAAGGATAAAGGATAAAATCGAACGTTATAGGTCGAGCATTATAGCACATAGAAATTCGAGTAGTGTAAGCTCGTATACATTGGTACGTATGCGTTTCACGGGGTCGTGCAAGTCGACCATGGCAGCAGATGTTGCGAGATTCTTAAAGTGTTTTCATCGTGGCGAGGTACAACAACGTTTTCTCTCTTTCTTTCTCTGTCTCTCTCTCTCTCTTTCTCTCTCACTCTCTCTTTCTCTTTTACCCTTTCCATCGCGTGCTGGTACCATGCGACGAGTTCGATTCTTTTGCCGCTCCTTGCGGCCGCTTTTGCTCTTGCACACGTTGTGCACTCCGCTCGGCCGCCTTCGAAGGACTCCCGCAGCTCCCGTAAGTATTTAACCTGCACGATAAATTAAGCCGGACCCTCTTTCCGGCTCGTTCGGCCGAAAGTATTTAAACTCAAAACATTCTCGTCGTCGCGAAGCCGCAATCCAAAATGCGCACTCGGAATTAATCCCGACTTTGGTTAGTACACCGGTTGCGCTGCTTCAACCTACCTAGTCCCTTTCTCCCTTTCTTCTCCTTTCTTTCCTTCTTTCTTTCTTTTGTCCATTACCTACGATCGTTACGCTTACAGAAGAATGGAAAATAAAGAGAAAAAGCAGATAAACAGGGAGAGAGAAAAAGAGAGATCGGTCCAAGGTGTGTGTAATCGAGCAAGAAGAATCTTCACTAGAGAAAAAAAATGAAAAAAGAATAGAATTCTTTTTACGAGGGGGTAATATAAATGTATATATATATATATGTTACCGTCATAGCCGGAAATCCGCCATTGCTGGCAATTCCTCGGCATTCTCATCAATGCAAAGAGCATTCCGATGAAGTCGGAAACAGAAGAATTCTTACAGTTTTTCCTAAGCATTGTGAACATAATACTTTGATATTCTATGGAATATCAAATTACTATTTAAACAACGTTGAAAATAATACATTCTCGAGCACAGCCACACACAGCCATACGCAACCCCTCCCTACCAAAACAACACATACAGGTAAAGAACATTTCGTTCTAAACCTGTGTATCATCCGATACGATAAGGAACAAAAGATACAGATTTCCGTGGAGATCTCTATGAATATTTGTCTAAGTAATGTCTAGAAAATAGTGCCTGAACCTTTGTAAATCGATTTATAACTCGATATGGTATTCTACGAGTAGACAAAAGAGTATACTTTAATTTAATATAAGAGTAATTAAAATCTATTCGCTTTTAGTATAAAAAATATTTACCGAAATTTATAGATAAATAATCAATAGAAAATAATTATACTAACTGTAATGATTTTTTTTTTTTAATAACTATTTTTCTTTTTTATATTGTTTTATACAATCTTACAAGATATTCTGTATTTTAATTCTATAAAAAGAGACAAATACAGAAGGAACGGGAGAAAAGAAGGCAGAAAATTAAATATATCACAATGTCCTCGTGAACGTATCTAAAAGAAGTTTCATTTCAAAATAAGACAAAGCAAGAAACGCAGAACGCTAATTACGCTCGCGATATGTTGCTAATAAAAAGAGATCATGTCTTTTATGAAAATGTAACGATGCATTATTTTTTTTATCTTTTATGCATCCTCTTTAGACTTCTGGCATCGTAAGTCGGGCACAAGTATGTAAAGGAAATAGCATTTTGCGAGTTACGTGCTGCATTTTCATTTATTTTATTTTCCTTGCCAATTGAGATAGAACAGAAGATTAAAATGTAGCGATTTCAAATTACTAACTTCGATAAATATAGGAAATTTTTAAACGACATCGCGATACACGTTTATTCTAATCGAATACTTAACGAAGTACCAATCCTCTCGACTCCTTTTAACGAATCATTCGAGATGTTCATTGACCGAATAACCCAGAAACTCGAATAAAGCGTTAAATAATTTGTTCCTCTTTGAATGTTACTCTTTAGATGTTTTTCTTCTCCCAACTGTCAAGCATGAGAGTACAAATTGTCTGAATTGGGAGTTCGTAATAAAGTTCAAAGTCATTTGTTATAACGAACGGGAAATTATTCGTATTTGCCTCTTCTAATTTACATTTTCTGAATAACTCTCATAAAAGGTTGTGTCTCTTGAAATTGTAATATTTTCACTAAAAGTTTAAACTATTTTTATATATTTCAACAATTATAGAAAAAAAGGACATTTTGAATATGAAAAGGAAAATATCTTTCGATTTTTCTATAAAATGTAGAAGATAAAAAATAGAATCGGTCCATTAAATAATAATAGATAAAAGATGTTTATGAGTTCTTAGAACCGTACCTTTTTGTTTGATTATATCTTATTCAAAATAGAGGACAAAACGATCGTTAATTGTTAGAAAACATTTTAACAAGATAAATGTCAGTTTATAACTCATCAACGAACATATTCGTTTGCGTAGAGAATATCATAAAAATTTCCAACTATCCGAATGTATTAAACATAAGAGACAAATACCGAAAAAGGGACTTGCGAGGCCACGTACTAATTGATTATTAGCGCGTGGTTAAAAGAGAATAATTATACAACAAACTAACTTGAGTTCATCGATAATACTAAAGCCATACTAGGCATACGTACGCGTACAATGTAGAGAATAGCGTTAACATTGCACGTTAATTAAAAAGTAACGAGCTCCCTATACCGACAAAAACTGCAAAAGAGGGAACAAGAACAAGGGAAAGAAGTAGTAACGGAAAGAGAGAAACAGTGAATAAAAAAAAAAAAAAATAGATGAAGTAAAAGAGCGTACTCCTGTATTCGTCGATGCAGTTTTAAAATATGATCGACTTTGTTTTCTTTTAATTTCACCTAGTTTCGAACGACGTTACAATAATAATGCGATCGCTCAACTTTTTCTCGATGAAAAGGGGAAGTAATACGAGTGCGCGCTTATCCATGGTGAATGGAAAAGTTAAGAGTTCCCTGTTTCAGGGGAAACGATAATTTCTCTTTATCATGAAAAAGGGAGCAAACGCGGATGGTAGAAGAATCTTGTCCAATTTCCTTTTCTAACATAATGGTTATGTAACAATTGTTCCGTGGCTTGTTCCTTCGTTTCCTTCAATTTATTTATACTTTATTAAGGCATAATACCCCTTTGATCAGAAAAATAAAAAGAAATTTTAAGGAATTCTTTTTACATACTCGATTTGAGTAATATTTCATTCAATTCATCATTTCGTTAATTTTGTACTTATATATACATATATATCCTTGTACGTAAACGCGATTCAACTTCTCGATCGAAACTACGAAGCACGAGCTGATCTGAACGAAAAATCGTCGATGTTACGAAGACGAACGTCTCTCGAATTCGTAAAGACAAGTCCTACGTTCCCAGCGAAAACGTACGTAATCGGTGAAGAGTATGTTTATGTAAGTACTTACAGAGATTGTACATATTCAACGAAGCCCTTTGTCTTACGATCTTCCTGGCATTCATCGCGGCGAAGAACCGCGGTTGGACGAAAGGCGAAAAGTCATTCGAGAGAATGACGACGATATATCGGCAAGGAATCGCGCTGTGCTAAAGAAAGAGGAAGATCGGTAAAGAAAGAGAGAGAGAGTGAGTGAAAGAGAGAGGAAAGGGGAGGAGGAACACCGTCTAATGAGGGAGGACCGCCCTGCAAGCGAAACGGTGGCCAACATGAAAGAAGAACCTTTCCTGTCGTTTTCTCTCTCTTTCTTTCTCATACTTTCTTATGCTCTCAATCGGTTCTCTTCATGGGGAGCTTCGCGCCGGGCGCCTGACTGCGATCGGAATTTTCGTATGCAAGAATCCGTTCCTTGCTTCTGGACGAGTTGTAAATAGTTATACGGAATGACAGTTCGAGTTCGTCGCCGAACCGAGACCTTTGTCGTTCTTTCTCTCTCTCTCTCCCTCTCTATCTCTCTTCCTTTTAATTCTCTTTCGGTGGGGGCCCATCTTCTCTCGTGGAACTTCTGACGGCTCGCAAAGTAAAGAGACACGAGAGCGAGTGAACTCGTTCAGGCCCGGGAGAGAACGTAAGATGAAGGTAAAAGAGGACGAGAGAGAAAAAATAAGAAAAAGAAAAAAAAAGGAAAAAAAAATACAGGAGGAGAACGACGAAAAGATGGCAGAGGATGGAGAGAAAGAGGAGGAGGAGGAGGAGGAATATACAAATGTGGATTTGGCGGATTGTATCTTCGAGTCGGCCAAGTTTATCTTTTGTCTCTGACTCTACCCACTACCCCTGCTCCTCCCCCGACCACTCCCCGTCTCTTTCTCTCTTTCTCTGCTTCATCCCCTTTCCCCCTTCCTCCTTCCCTCCTTTCCACTCTTCTCATTCTTCTTTCTTTCTCTTTTTCTCTTTTTCTTCTCTTCGCTTTCGATCAAGAATCCTCGGCTTTCTTATTATTCTCCCGCCATATACCATTGTGCTGTGTCGAACAAAGCGCTACGAAAAGAGGAGACAGAGAGGACCCCGTTTCGCTCGGCCTTATCCGACCGGAGATATTTGGCAATATCCGAATGAACGCTCGAACGGAGAGAGGGTTGCCCGGGAGGGTGAAAGACGCTCCGAGGAAAAAGGGGTACGAGGATGTTAGGAAAAGTCAAATTAAAAGTAAAGGGGAAGGAACAGGAATGGATTCATGGCCGTTGAAAAAACCAATGAAGATGGTTTTCTTTATGGTGGAAGCTTAACCCTTTATAGTTAAAATCATTTATTCGTAGGAATAATTAGAACAAAAAATAATGGTCGAGACACTTGGTCTTTTTTTTACCCAATTTAATACTTCCTTGGTTTTATAATAAGAAGTTACTTAGTTATTTGATTTACCTTTTTAAACATTTTAAGTTTCTTACTGAAGCAGAAATAAAATGAAACGAATTTTGGTGAGGGATTGAATATAAATGAAATTTTAGTCGCAAACGATCGATAGCAATAAAAATTCTCGTTGGAATCAATTCGCATCGAATGATTCCATCCCGTCATCGTTTGAAGAAAATTATGCTATTGCGAATTTGGAACAGAATGGAAACGAATATAGATGTTCTCTTTGCGAAGGCCAAAGTCGTAAGTCGAAAGGCACGTAGTAGTAGCCCGTCGTTCGGTTTCTTACGCAGAAATCCTCGGCGCTTATTTTCGCGGTACGCTTGCCAGAGTGCATCAGGTTTACGAGCGAACCGAGCAAACTCGGCGGCACGTATCGACGCCACGATCATAATATATGTACGAGTGTTCAACGTAGTGGAATCTAGCGTTACTGACAAGAGACGCCTCACTTGAGAACGCGATACGCATCGCTCTTTCTTTTTCTCTTTATTTTTATCTTATACGTAAGAGAAGTGTACCGCGGAAATAAGCGAAATCTTTAACCGGCCGTCAGCCGAATAAAAAGAAAAATACGGTGAAAATATTAAAAGGAAAAAGAAGAAGAAGAAGAAGAAGAAGAAGTAAAAGAAAAAGTATTTCATGCATTAATTCGTTGAAACGAAAGCATGAGAATTCTCCAGGTCGCATTTCGTGATAAACCGAAATGTTCAAAATTTGATTAACCTCCGAGCTTCCCTAAAACCTCTATTTTATCTTAGAAAGAGATAAAGAAGGAAGGAATTCATGTTCGTATATAATACATAAATCGTCTTTCTTCCATATCATAAAATAATGGATGATTCGATAACATGATATTTTATTTGTGTATATCTAAAATAATTATTATAGTTACTATGATTAATATTTTATTATTGATTGAAAGAAAAATTATACGCTTAATGGATAACAAATAAAAATGACTGAGCCATCTTTTTGAACTCTTCCCTTTTTTCTGATCCTTTGATCTTTCTCATCGCATCAGACGTTACTATTAAGTATATCTATAAATTATCCTTTATATATAACAGATCCTCACATCTTATGAAAGAAGCAATGAACTTCTTTCTCTCTTCATCTCTCTCTCTCTTTTTCTTTTTGTTTTACCCTCTTAGAAAGCACATTCGATCGTGGCTGGAAACACGTAATTCTATCACGATTTCGCAACGTTTTCTCATTGGCGCGCAACGCGTCGCGTCTTGAGTGCTCGTAGTCGGGGCTGAAGCATGCATTTCCCAGAAACGAAACAAATCGGCGATCCGTGAAGGAATTCAGACGCGCGTTATCCCGACGTAGAGTTGGGGCTCACAGCGTTAAATGAAAGAAGCACCGAGGCAACATCAGGAGGAAGAAAAGAGAGAAATGGATTCCGTTTTACGATTCTCTCTTGTTCTATCCTCGAGTAAGTAGAAAGCGAGCCTCGAAAAAGCGACTATGAGATCTCACCGATAAACGAAGGGTGAAGAGAGAAGGGATCCAGGAAGCCGGAAAAAATCGTCGTAAATTTCTAACAGACTACTCATGCGGCAAGCACACGCTCTATACACTCTCCTCTATATACCTATCGGAAACGATTTAGTAAACGTGAATCTAGTCACGTGACCTATAAGGGAAAAAAGGGTCTCCCTCCCATCAACGATACGATATTCAATTATTTTTCGACTGGAGCTATAAATAAGATGGGTAATTTGACGTCAATATCTCTCTCTCTCTCCCTCTCTTTCGTTCTATCTTTTTCTCTCTAATTGTTTTTTCCCTTGTTTTTTTATTCTCGATTTATTTTATATACATCATTTCCAATTAATATTCGTACATTGCTATAAAGAAATATATATAACAATTAGATATATTATTATTAATTATTACGTTTAGTGGGGCACATTTTTGGGGTTTGAGTTTAAATGAATATAACTTGCTTTTTATGACTTTATTATCGTAATGCAATAACTTTTACTTATTCATTTTCTTCATTGAAATTTGTAATTGAATTTATTTATTATTTATCTTGACCGATATCATCTTTCTAGTAGACATAAAATATATCTCTCTGTCTTTCATTCTTCCTGCCTTACGCATTTAGCGTTTAATGTCTTCCGCTCCGAAGATAGATTATTATTTCAGCGTACAATCGAGTAGGGTAAGGGATGAAAGATGGAAAGGGGAAGTCGCTATGCGTTACCACCCTGTTTCGGTACGCCCAAACGGTATCGAAACGAAGGGTGCGTATAGTATCAAAGTCTATGCTAAACTAAAAGTTTCTCCTTCGTCTGTCTCGTTCTCTTTGAATCCCTTCCGTTGACAAAATAAACTCGCGTGCATTCACGTTACGGCACGTGCAAGTGGACTTTACGTTCATCCGTTCTTATCTTCGATTTTGTTATTTTTTATCCAGCCATTACGAGCTTCAAAAAAAGAAAAGGGAAAAGCAAGCATAATAAAATGGTAAGCGTGTTATATGTTAATGCGAACCAGTAACAAGCACTTTAACCGAAGAGATGAAGCATGCTTAAGATTTGAAATAAAATAAATAAGGGTATATTTTAAAGGTGTATTTTTCATTTCTTCCCTTATTTTTTTTTGTTCTCCTTTACTCTCTGATATTTTTCGTCATAAGCGTTATACAATGAAATTTCGAGCGGATCGTTATGCGTTCTCATTAACAAATAATCCGTAGACCAATTACGGAATTCAAAATAAACTCTGCGATGCATGAAATGCATAGAAACAGCACGAGCGAGATTTATAAACGAAACGAAACGAAACGAAACGAAAGAAGAAAGAACTAAAGGTAGGTACTTCGAGCGACTCTTAACGTTTAACTAAAACCGTGCCTATACTTGCATAAATAAGACTTTAGAAAGTAGTGCATATATCTATTATTTATAATGAACGTGTTTCAAAATGCATATAAATGTATACATTAAATATGAACATTACAATAATAAACATTTCTATGGTTAAGTAGAAAACGTACATACATACGTACAACTGAAGTCTATAAAGTTAAAGTAAGAGAAAATCATTAAATGAACAGAAAATACATGGTAATTTTAAAAAAATAAATGCCTCGTCGAGCAGTTGACGGAGTGCCGACTTACTCAAAGCTTTACCGGCATCGTCGAACTATGCGCGATCATCTTAGCGGTTTTCAACATACGGATGTTCATAAAAATATCATCGTCTTTCGTTTTTGTCGATTAGCTTATTTAACAAAAAGAAAATAAGAAGAAGAAGAAGAAGAAGCAGAAGCTTGCGGTAAGTGGACACGATAAAAGATTCCATGGAATGCAGTCGAGAATCTAACGGAGTCGTCGACCGACGCGTAGAGACTAAAACGTTTATTTTGCGTTTCATAAAAGAAGAAGAATAAAGTAGAAATAAAAGAAAAAAAAAAGAAAAAATGAGAGAAAGAAAAGGATTGGTGTTATCGTTCGTGATATTATATCGCTTTATTAGGCAAGAATCTTATGACGGAAAATCCTTTTTTGCTTTTTCAAGGAGATGATTACTAGAATAGCTTACCCTTTCTTTTCGTTTCCCTATAAAGATAGAATCTTTATTGTTATTAACAAAGATTACATATCTAGCGAACTATTTAATTGCACCGACGATACCAACGTTATTTACGTGATGTACCTTAAAGTAACCTTTCTTTCTCTATCCTTTCTTTTATTCCTACTTACCCACACGTGCGCGTATTTCCATCAACGAATTCACTCGAACCAACAGCTACGCATCGTCGATTTCACGAGATTGAATGTAATAATCGTAGAACGTAGCACGTCTGAGAGAGAAACACAGGCATAGTTCGAGCATGTAATTCTAACGACGAACGTTAAACTCTGATACATTCTTAATGACGACTATATCGTACCACGTGCCAAGAATATTTCTGCGACCGACAATAACCCTTTATAGCTAATCGTCAAATTTGGTAACGTTAGCGATCGCTACGATGATTACCCTTATGGTTCGATCGTTTTGAATAGATAGATACTTACCGATGTTGGCCAAGTATCGTTATTACGATCGTAACGACGATTATTATACACGTATGTATAGTTACCTAGTTCGAAGTAGATAATAAAATATAACGCAAGCATCGACGATATTATTCTGATCTAACTTATTAGAGCGAAGAAAGTAGTAAAAACGTTGGTTAATCTATTCGCAGTATCCGGCCAACGAAAAAATAAAATATAACGGGTAAGAGTGGTTTAAGGGGGTTTTTAAAATATAACGTCGAAGAGAAACCGGAAAATGATGCTCAGGAAAAAAGTACTTGTAACGGACGATGAGAAATAGGGAGAAAGAAGGATACGTTAGAGTGTAGGATATCTTGACAGGATGTTCTCATCGTCGTTTAAACGTTAATATATCAATATGCGTTACTTTTACAAGTGCTTTTTTGTCCATGTGAACAAAAAGGTCTATCTCTCTGTATTCTCTTCCCAGTTAAAAATAACAGCTAATATTAAATTAATATTAGACATGAGATTAAAGCTATAGAAGTCGTTCGATTATTAACGAGAGTTTCGAAAAGACCTAGAAGTGGGCAAATAATAAAGGTGTCGCGTGAGAATTCCCATTACTTGTCGAAATATCTTCCTATCCAATGATAATAACGATAAGAACGATAAGAACGAACGAACTAATGAACGAACTAACTAATCGTTAGTCTCTCGCGATCGCAGTACATTTACCAAAATTCACATCGACATATCTATTCTGACGACATAAATCCGATCGTTTTATCGTTCATCGAACATTATCATTCTCCTGCGTAAGCGTGATCTCCTATGGAAACGAAGATCACATTGAAGATCCTCGCATGAGAAACGCAAACTGCAATTACGAGCGGGCTTGTGCACATGACATTTTACGTTCATCCTCTCACTCTTCCCCCTCACTCTTTCTCTCTCTCTCTCTCTCTCATCTGTTTCTCGCAAGTTATAGCAGCACGTACACGAAGTATAACGTCTATAACATGTGCATGTTTTTGCTACTATGTGCACATACACACACACGTCTCATATACTCGCAAATTTTCTATATGTAAAACGTGTTTGGAAAACTTTGCAAGTAGGCAGTTTGATTCTTTAGTTTTCTATTTCTGTTATATTCAACGTTTAAAGTATGTTCAATTTCTTCCTATAGTACAAACCACTCACCGCACATTGCTCGTTGACGAAGTTTCTATTGAACATCAATTTATTATAATAACGTTCAATCGCATTTTAACTGACGTGCATACAAACGTGCCGCATTTAGCATACTCTTTGCTAGATTCTTAAAAACTAACCCGTTGACGTTTCAGGCTTTTCCTCTATGCTTTAGGTTAATGTAAATTATAATAAAAAAAAGAAACTTCATAATAGCCATCCGTCTAATTATAGGGGCTATAGATGAAGGAAATTAATTGTAATTTGGATGTCTCATTAAAATTTTATAAATTACCGCCTTTCATTAAATTCACTTAATAGCCTATGACGAAGAAAAAGAGTTTAGATCGTATCTACTTTCATGAGTTTCTCTCTCTCTCTCTCTCTCCTCTATTTCTTTTCTTCTTATTAAAAAAATAAAAGATAATTCTTAAAACGTTTTTGTTATAAAAACGATACTACTATTAACGAATCTTTAATTCTTTCTACAATGTGGTTAATAAAATATATTCACGATTTTTAGTTACTTGTTAGATTCCTTATGTCCGTTTTACATGAATCTATCTGATCTTCCAAGCATGTTCTACTCTTATTTGTACTTTACTTAAGAACGAAGGTTAAAGTCCTCACGTGAGCTTTACGCGAGACGAATATAAACAAACGAACGATTTGTATGTACACGATTACCATTTCGATCGATTGATCCCGCGTAGTCCGACCGTCTGGACATTCGTCACGTACGATGGCCATGAAAATTTTACGAATGCGCATTCACGAAAAGAAGAAAAAGAAGTTGGAAAAAAGTCATGAGAAAGGAACGTCTTAAAAAAATGTCAAGAACAAAAATAGTTGGATCCGGTATTGTGTATCGCGATGATCTCGACGTTAAATAAATGATTCCTAAAAGTCCTTTGACATCGGCTAATGATCGATAATTCATAGTGCATTACGAGAGATGAAGCGAAGCTAAGATGAATATTCGCATATGGCATTCTCCTTATAATAATAATCAAAATAATCAGCAATAGTCGATGACTAACGAAGCATCCTGTTATGAAGTAAACGAGTTTCTTACAGAGACTTGTCTATCTAATTCTCTTTATCTTTCTTTTTGCTTATAATAACGTTTCATCTTACTCTTTAATATTATAACCATCGCTTCTTATACTCGTGTTTCGATAAAATCCTACTAACTTCATATAACACATCTTATTTCTACTAATCTAACTATACCTCTTATTTCTTTCATGATTAATATTTATAATTCATACATTTTTCAATATTTTTATTTTCCATGATTCCTAATTTCTCTATTTCCCTCCTTCAGTCCAATAATTATCATTTACGGTAATCACTCGGATTAATAATTTTTAATAAAGAAAAATCAGAATCTTCTGAAAAAAAAGGTTGACTTATTTGTAATTATCAGTAATATATCTCATAATCCTAATTTTATATTATTATTCGAGGATCATTGTCCAATATCATTATTAACAGAAATAAAACATCTATCTATCTATATCTGATTTGTTCTTTCTCAGAAAAGTAATGGAAGGAAAAATCTTCCTCCCGTGTTCCTCGGAACGAGCGAGTTCGATCGCTTAGTGTAATCCAGTCGGTAAAGTGTAAGTGGTTCACCTTGATAGAGTTCCCTTCGTCGAGGTAGAGTCGGTGGGAGCCGGTCTCTTGGCATGGTTCGGTTCGGTTAGGTTCGGTTCGGTTCGGTTTGGTTCTTCAGCAAAAGGCCCTGCGGGTAGTGCCGTGCGTTTCCTCTTCATGACCCGAGGGCACCATGGACCGGGCCCGCCCATTTGTAGCGCCCGTGTCTGCGAGCAGCCGCCCGCGGAGCGATACACAAGGAACGTCTTGTGTTCCGCTGTGCCGCGTTGCATCCTGTCCCTTTTGCGATCCATCGCCTTGAATCGTATCCTCTTTTGTCACGGTATTAACGCTCCATGGCTCTTAGATCCTTTCTTATCGCTTTTACATCGAACCGGTGGTGGTGGTGGTGGTGGGTGCTCCAATGCGATCAACCAACACATCTTTTTCCTTATATCTTTTCATTATTTCTCTATATTATGAATTTACACTTTCTTGGAAATTTTCTTATCCTGTTGAAATGCTACATTATGTATTTTCATATTTCTAATGAAATTCATTCATTATAGGGATAATTGTAAACCTTCTTCTTTTATATTAGACGATTTGTGCAACAAAAATGTTTTCATACTTTTAGAATAACTTAAATTCAATGTTTCAATGGTAACACTAATACTTTGCAATTTACATATTATTAATTACTAGCATACGAATATAGTGTAAATATAATGATAAATAAATATCTATATAGAAAGATAGCAGAAGTTCCTGTGGTACATGGATGGAACAAAGAACTCTTCTCCGTCATCCAATTTTCGTGCACCGTACAACATCGCTGTAAGGGATTACGGTACACCCGGGAGCTCGTAAAACATTGCGAGATTTTCTCTGATCCGATCCTGACGTCGCGTAACAGTCGAGAGGGGAAGGGGGTAGTGCAAGCGAACTAGCGGTTTTGGAAGGAGTTCTCTCTCTCTCTCTCTCTCTTTAAGTCCCTAATGCTTCTAATCTTACTTGTCGCGATGGAGGCGTGTAACGTCTGCAAGCGAGACCAAAGACAATGATGACAAGCTTTGCTGTATCAAAGTTTCGAGCGTTATTCATTTTTATTTAAACGTATTTAATATTGCTAAATAATTCACACGGTCATTGTAAAAAATGTTATTATTATTTTGAGTTTTTCTTGTAACTCATATAGCTTAATGGCTCAGCTTGTTCTGTACAATAACCTGGCACTTACACGAGCTTCTCTCGAATTAAACCTCGTTCGAACAAACAGATACATCGGTTTTACACGTTCTTTAAAGAAGCCGTACCGACGGCTTCGTGAAATTTACAAAGAAACGACGTGGACTTTGAAATGCCAGGATTCGTTACACTCGCCATTTCGATTATGATAATTCAATTTTCTAACCGTTAGATATTACAATAGTTACTATATATACAAATCCCTGAATAGAAATATTTTACTATTATAACTATATATTCAAATTATATTTCCTATTCAATTAGAATACATTTTTGTACTTTTCTTCGACTATATTTTTTTTACTTTCAACCCATTGGTTATAAATAATTTTTATGAAGTTAAGGTAATTCCAGATAATTGTGCACAGTTCTTAGGTATAGGTATGAAAATACATTTAGATCGTTTAGAAATTTGTAAATCTTATTTTTAAATTGAATATATTTACAAATATATATCTAAAGGTTACGGTATTTAAATCAACGATTTACCTTCAATTGTAAGTTTACTGTTATGTGAATTACTGAAAAACTATCTCGCTCGTCCATCCTTTAGCTCGGTCTAATGAAGTAAATACGAATCCAATCGCGAGTAACAGAAATTTAGTTTTGCAGTTGCGGTGAAGCAGCGGTTCTAATTATACAGAAAGCTTTCGAGTTCTCTATCGAGATTCAGAGTTCGATCTTGGTTTTAATCTACGAAACACTCGTGTTCGCCAAGATGGAGGGGAGAATTCAGAACAAAGCAAATGAATAAGTCAATGCAAGAGAATAAAGATAAATCGCAATATGTACACGTGCATTTGTACATGATAAAATTAATATAAATAACTTTATTTTGAAACAATTTAAAAAAAATAGCGATTTTCTATTTATCTTCTAAATTCAAATTGATTTTCAAATATTTTGTTTGGAAAATAGCTAATATTATTCGTACATTTGTAACTATTTTTCTATTTTTTGTATATAAACCGCG
Source organism: Polistes canadensis (assembly GCF_001313835.1). Classification (NCBI taxonomy): domain Eukaryota; kingdom Metazoa; phylum Arthropoda; class Insecta; order Hymenoptera; family Vespidae; genus Polistes; species Polistes canadensis. The sequence continues at coordinate 930,447 of NW_014569556.1, read as the reverse complement.
TATTCCTGTTTAAACGATACTTTTTTCGGAACCAATCTAACATAGATTGGTAGAATTGTGAATTAGGAACATATCGACGTATATGACTTGAATTATTCGAAAGTATTCTTGAACGACTTAACAACACACGTTATAATTTTAATAGGAAACAAATCCGACGAAGAGAACGTGTACAACGATGTCGGTAACAATAATCGTTTAAAACTTATCAATGGCTAATATTTAAAGGTAGTACCACCGCAGATTATCGCGAATTTAACGATAATTTGCTCTCGGCAAAGACACCTTACATATTCTCGATACAAAGATTCGCACGATCGGCAGCCCACGTACAAACTCGTTATCGGCCACGTAGAAAATTCTTCTTGTTGGAAATGGTATGCTTGGAATACTCATAGATACTTATACGACATTCAAAAAAAAAAAGTATCGTCAAGTTATAGATAACAACAAAAAAATCTATTTATTTAGCCTACACGACTTATTGTTACTTATAGAAACGATATTACTTAAATCTCTACAAATGGAAGAAATGTATTACCAAAATTTCGTAGAATAAAAATAAAAGAAAAGAGAAAAAGAAAAAAACTCAAGGATGCATCTCGTTCGACGAAAAAATGGAAAGAATTTTTAAAAATCATATTTTCACGTAAGCGTTAGTTCGTGCTAGCGAATAAATTTTCTATTATCCACGTGAATATCATACTACCCTCGATATCTCGATTTTCGAATCGAGAGCTTATATTAGGTCGCATCTACGTATATGGGTATATCTCTATTACGTTAACGTAGTAGGTATACTACGCGTTACAGTAAAGGTTGCAAGATACGCACACGCAACCACTTGGCATTCGCCGACTACTCGATGACTATCGTCGATCGACTTCGACGATCGCTCCTAGCGATGCGTTATGATCGATAAATCGATTAGATCGTTCGTACGTGAGTCGCGTATCAATCGAAACCACTTACCATTTCCGGTTGCTGACGCGGCGTCTCTCTCGTTGTTGGGCGCGTTCCTTTTGCAAGTCCCTCGAGAGAACGTCGATTAACCAACTTGTCATAGGGAAGATTGTTCGTCTTAATGGTAGACTGCCCGAGCGCGACTAAATTGCTTTCCCTTTCGACCGGAAAGTACTATTTTCCCCTTCGACCTTCGACGCAAAGATACGTAAAAGAAGAAAGATTTACTATTAGTCATTCGAATCACGTCGCGCGAGTTCTAGTTTAGATTCTATCCGATCCGATTTTTCTTCCAATATCTTACTTTAGTATATACACATTCTCTTTAAAAGTTCATTCGAAATTTCATTTTTAATAATATTTATTATATTAACTTTGAATATTTAAGCAATACTATACGTGCTCGCGATAACAACGTACTATTGAAATTTTCATTAAATCTATATACAATCGATATTCACGAATAAACACTGTTATTTATTGTATATATGTGCATAGAAATTTTATTTAGAATTCAATTATATCAAATATTTTGTATAATTTTAAACTATTGATATATAAAAAGAGCATGATATACATACGTAATAAAAATATAATACATATAAGTTTTAATTAAACCTATATATATATATATATATATACATATACGATAATATGAAGATTTATAATGGATAATCTGAAAATTACGTTAATTTCCTCTGGCTTACGTCTTCCGATTTCTAATCCATACAATAAAGGAGAGCATAATAAGCCGCGTCAGCTTATTATAAACGTCTCCTATAGCAAGTCGGACGTCCGCTCTGTCGATGGTTTAACGCTCGGGTTACCAAAGTACGAAAGTGGAAGACTGTTGGCCGACGTGAATTCATCTACAAAATGAAAGAGAGAGAGAGAGAGTGAGAGAGAGAATAAGCCGAAGGTGAACAAGCACCGAGCAACACCGAGTGTCGAACTATGTTATAACTAATTATCAAACTCGTGGAACACTCGATAAAAGCGTTAAACGAGAAAGAGTGACGCTTACTACAGAGAGTAGTTTTTAAAAAAAAAAAAAAAATCTATCTCGCTTCTTTATATTACCGTAAGTAACTACCCTATATAAGAGGCATCGTCCATTATTTTTCTTTAACCTCGATATATTGTTATTTAAAATGAGGAAGAAGCGTGTTAAAGAAAGTCGAGCGTGACGAATATTTTACGTTGATCGACACGTGAGAACATTGACTGTAATTATTCGAAACAATGAAGCTTCTTCATGTTTTGTTCGACAACTCTACGCTTATTAATCGTTAAATGTGAATTTTTCTCTTCTTTTAATAATACCCAGAGTAATTATTCAAAATAGTAAAGTCATGCGTTCGATTTCATCGGGAAAAGAGAGTACGATACGTTTATTAATCAACCGTAATACCATTTAAACGAGATACTAGAAGACATTGATACTTTCGAAAAATACAAAATTATACGAGATGGAAAAATAAACAATATCGGTTAATAAAGTATAATTAAATATCGCATATCGCATGGAATATCGATTTTCTATATTATTACGAAATTAACACATCTTTTAAAAGATATTAGTGTTCGTCCTATGCATATTCCACTACGTCATTTACCGTGGAATGGTTCCAAAATTTTATCAAAACATTATAGACTATTTTACTCTTCCTATAATATTCCAACGATATTTCAAGCAGGAAATAGATCAAATAAACGATCGCGCTGATCATTAATTCATTCATTTCATAAATTATCGATGAAAATTGAGAAAGAAAAACAGAAAAGTAAAACATAAGAAAATACGGTAAATAATGAGGAAGAAAATTGTACGATAGAGACAGAGAAATAGAAAGAAAAACAGAGAGATAGATAAAGAGAGAGAGAGAAAGAAAGATAGGGACGCTGAAAGATCGGTGAAATCAAAGGAGTATAGGTCTTGGAGGCAGCTTCTCGAGCAACCTGTGCTCACCGGAGAATAACGATTCTTTTGGCCTTGCCAAACAGGAATACTCTCCATCTCCAGGTCTCTATTTCTTTCTCTTTCTTTCTCATTCGTTGCAGATCGGACGTAGGCGAGTTGGAGGATACGCGGCATAGCCGGTGCGGCCGGTGCGTGGACGGGCCTCAGATAGGTTGTCACCGCAGTAGTCCCAAAGTAAATGTGCTCCTCTTATTATTCGGACAGAAGATTTAAGCGCAGTTCTCTCGCACATGAGTTATGCTCAAAAATTGAGCTTACTCCGAGAAGGTTCGGTTACCGACGAAAACGAACGCTGCTCGGCTTTACCATCTCTTTCTCTCTCTCTCTCTCTCTCCCTCTATTGATTCCTTCTATCTTTGTCTCTTTCACAAGTTCTCTCCTTCTCGCTCTTTGCTTTTGTTTCGACGATATATTTTCTCTCTTCGAATCGGCAAAGATCGTTCTTTCCTTCATGCGTTTCTCTTTCTCTAGCATTCAAGAGGCTCCTCGTTCCAGGAGAAAGGAGGATAATGCGCATGCTTGCACCAACCCCCGCGGAATCTTCCTCCTTCGGAATTTGTGGATTATAATAAATACGTATGCAGTAGCCACAGAGGTATAGAACGAAATGTCGAATGGTCGTCTTTCTCTTTTCTTCATTTCTTTTATTTTCTTATCTACTTCTCCCATCCTCCTCCTCTTCCTCCTCCTCTTCTTCTTCATCCTTTTCTTCTTCTTCTTTTTCTTTTTCTTCCGTGCCCATTCTCGATACAGTATCGAAGACGACTACGATGGCACGAAATAATTCAATCGAGACGATTGGACGATCTGACAGTATCGGAACCTCGATAAATACGGGGAAGTTTATCACGCGATAATCAATCTTCAACGTTCCTTTTACAGAATAATTCCGGTATAATTAACAAATCATCTATCGATTAAAGTGATTTGTGAGAGAATTATTACTTGAAATTTGTTCATTCATCTATCGTTCGTTATTAATGATCTTGCTTTTGGGGATGTAAGTACTCTCAAATAAAAATGTATAGAAATATTTTTTGTTGTTGCCATTTGAAATGAAATTGATCTCAAAGAAGCACTGATTTTCTCTCGGAGGTAATAAATGTATATCGTGTTGCAGTATTAATAAGTCTCGAAGCTTACAATTAGTTAGTTTTGTTCAAAAGAGAAAATTCATCATTATTTTTTTTCTTCTTCTACTTTTATCTCTTATATTTTAAAGAATTTCATTCTTGTGAGTACGTAACCTTTATGTTTTCTTTTTGCTTCTTTTGCCGTGTCATTAACTTGCCCTCACTCTTTCTCTCTTTCTCTCTCTCTCTCACTTTATCGATATTATTTTTAATCGAAGAAAACTCTGGAAAACGATGATGATAATATTACTAGAAAATACGGTAACGCCATTACAGAATAAAAATCCACGGTATTACTCGCGCATGACAGCCCGTTGAAAACTTTCGGAATTGTTCTACTGCGGGGAGAGAATTACTTCCCCTCGGATAGATACTTTTGATCGAGAAAGCCGCTTAATAAAGTTCACCTTTAATAGTTTTAACCGGTTCTCTCCGATACTTCGCCGATATCGAAAACTATTACCGAGCCATTGAGAATTATTGAAAATTCTTCAAAAGTACGAGGAAACGAATTTAGTATAGTCCTATAGAGAAATAAAGCGAAGATGAATTTTGATAAAAAATGAAAGAAGGTCTTAATTTCCTAATAATATATAGAATTGCCGTACAGTTTACTGGTTAAACGCTACTTAATGTTGCAAATTTTAATAATAAAATACGATATGTTAATTCTTATTTTCTTGTTGTTTAGTTAGATCATACTTATTTCTATTTCATTATAATTTTCATTTAGTTTCACGTTTAATCATGAAAGGGTTGAATACCGAACTCGTATACAAAGACTCTTGTTCGTATATGATAATCCAAGTAAACATAAACCTCTCACGCTCGAGAACATTCTACAAGAAAGCACACTATTTCCAAGTTACTGATTCTTAGCGTAGGTAGGTATTCGCTATATGCACTTAGATGTACATTGAGTAACGAGATAATCGAAGAAGTTCGATTAATGCGAAAGCTACTGGTCCAAAGTAACTTGAAGGGAATACATAGGATATATGTAGAATACATACGTAAGTACTTATCTCGTAAACGCGTAACGCATTTAAAGACGAAACACGTATCGATTTTACAACGAGTCTAATTAAGGTCGAGTAAGGCTTACGCGGATGTATAGAAAACGAAAAATCAATAGCGAGCTCGGAGTCTCTCGTGTTCATTAGTAATACGTATAATTATTCAAGCATATTAAATGTTCGCATATATATATATACGTTCTAAAATCGTTGCATAACATATCGATAAAGAAAGAGAGAGAGAGAGAGAGAGAGAGAGAGAGAGAGAGAGAGAGAGAGATAGTGCGTTGAATATACCACGTAACAAACTTTTTAACGTGAACTCGATCGCTAAACTCGTACTTACTACATATATGTACCATATACATACATACTTACGAGCGACGATCGAATCGAAATTAATCGACGCTCAAGCCGGTTACGAAACATTACCTATTACCATCGATGTACATCTCGCGCGAAACGTTAAACGAATCAAGATTTATGGAGCGATCGATAACTTCTCGTCGTCGATTTGCGATATCTCTTCCACCGATATCCTTCGATATTTTCTTCGAGATGGCCTTTAACGAAGAATGGAAACGATTGATTAATTGGTAAGGTTATTCTTTGATCGTCCATCCGACTAACGGTAAAGTAAGTAAGTATATATTAACAATTTCTAATCTGCCTACTCTAAGGGAATGAATCAGCAACGGGACTCATCATAGTCTTCATTTGTACGCTTATCTAACAGCCATAGAATTTCAATGGTTTCAACTCATCGATAATAATCGATAATTATAAATTACTTCTTTTGATTCGTTCAAAAATATTTCATTAAAAAACAAAACTAGAATTATCATAAAAATATGCGAAGTCAAGTACCAATCAACGATATAACCTTAACAATAATTCATTTCTATAAGGAAAAAATTTGAAATTAAACAGGAAGTTTAAGAAGATTTCTTTGTAAAACAAACAAAAAAAAAACGCGATTAAAACGATGCTTTCTATCTCTACCTCTCTCTCTCTTTCTCTCTCTCTCTCTCTCTTTCTCATCCGCAGAGAGAGTTTTTAATTTCCTGCAAAATAGAATTCTTCTCTCGCGGGGAGCGACGTTCCACGCCCATCCCTTGTCCCACGCAGTGATAAAGCAAATAAAGGCCGCGCGCACATCCTGCCACAATAAACCCCCGCTCGAAATCGCATAATTTAAATAAATTTACATCCGTTTGTACGCGAATAAATTTCACTTCGTTCTTGACTTCTCTCTCTCTCTCTCTCTATCTCTCTCTCTCTCTCTCTTTCTCTCTCTCTCTCTCTTTCTCTCTCTCTCTCTCTCTTTCTCTCTCTCTTGGTTCTTCCAGCCTTCCAATCTCTATATTTCTCTATCCGTCTACGTTCCTCTTTCAAACATCAACACCAGCAACCGACGAGTCCGTCGGTTCTCGGCTCTATTCTTCAGTTAAAATCATTTTGGCAGTGCTGTCCCTGCGGTTTCCTTCTATTCCTCGCTACCAACATCACTTTTACCACCACCACCATCACCACCACCACAATCGCAATCGCCGGCGTCGATGAATAATCAAAGAGGTTGGAAGGTCCTCCTCCTGCTGCTTCTCCGCCTCTTGAAATTCCACGGTTGATAACAACGAGGACGAAAGGCAATGAATGCCGGCACGCAGGATACCACGAAAGGTGCGAACAATGAGACTGTATATTCAAACGAAATTGCAAATCGAAGGATGGACGAACTCGCGGTGGGAGGGAGGGAGGGAGGGAGGAAGGCGCATTGGAAATCTTCGCGATCGGATCTCCCTGCAAGTCATACGAGAGCTTACGATCAAAAAGAGAAGAAAACATAAATGAACGAGGATATCTTTCTTTCTTTCTTTCTTTCTTTCTTTCTCTTTCTTTCTTTCTTCCGTTCTCGTACGAGCTAATCGAAGATAAAAGCGCGTTTGTAATTAAAACGTGACTCGTCGAGGAGCTTCAGCAACGGCAGCAACGAGAGAAGAAACATACTCTCTGCTTGAGATAGTCTCAAAAACGAAGGACGAACGGGCGCGAACCTTCAAGAATCGATTAAAGGATGCAATTAATTTAGTCTGCGTACTACTTCAAACGATTTTTCTCTCTCTCTCTCTCTCTCTCACATTCTTTCACGATGAAAGATATTCCTTCTTAATATGAACAATCGGTTTTCGATGACCGTCATTTATAAACTATGTTGAATCAAGAGTAATGATTTAAAATATACGAACTTAAACGATAGTTTTCTCGTTTAAGTTGTCCTTCATGCACGTAGCGACAAAATTTGTTTCGCGAAACTTCGATGCTTCCTAAATGTATATTATACAAACTCTCCGAATACGCCACGTTGTCGTGCGTATCGCTGAAACTTTGCAATGTTTACGATAAGAGTCGATATATATATATATATTTGTACTTGCATGTGTTTGTGTATGGGTGTGTATGCAATATATATATATATATCTTTCTCTTTCTTGCGTCGCAATCTAACGCGTAAAGCAAAAGCGGTGGCACGAGAGAAGAAGGATGAAAGACGAGACGCGTCTCCGAAAGGAATCAAGGGAAAGGGATAGAGAATGAAGGAAGAGACAACGGGCATGAAAGCGTTTCCATTCTCCAGACTAGGCGACGACGCATTGTTCGTCGTCGGAGCACACGTCGCGTGTACGTGGGTGGTTAACGTGGAATCAATGGAGCACACGCGAATGATATATGACGCATAGACGCGAAATGCCATTAAGTATATTTTCTTTTAACCCTATCTAGTACTCTACTTACTTATTTTTCTCTTTCCTTTTTGGAAAGTAGTGAAAAAGAAAGAGAAACTGCTAGGGAGAAAAAAAATGATGTACATTGGAAAAACAGAAAAAACGTTAGAGTAAGAGAGATGAGAAGAAAGAATAAGAAGTGAGAAAGATATGTGACAAAGAAAGAGAAAGAAAGACAAATAGAGTGATAGAAGGGCTGGGTGGTAGGTAGGCTCGTAATAAAGTCGATAATAACACGGAGCCATGGATATTTAGTGCTAGCTGTAAATCTTGTAGCAAATCGACGCCGCCATTCTGCTTCTACGACCGAATATATTACTACCGTGGTAGCAACGATACGTGCTATACACAATCTCCTCATCTTCCTCCTCGTACTACTCATCTTTCTTCTCTTTCCATCCTTTTCTTTTACCATCAACATATGTACTACCACCACCACCACCATCAAGGAACGTTAGTTCTTCTCTCTTCGTCGAAACTGTTCACTTTTTCGTACTATTTCACGAGCGATTCGTGAGTAGTATATTTACGTAGTATGTCTTTTCGTTCTTCCTTAAGATATATCTACATAAAATTCCTTCAGGCGCGAAAAAGACACATTGAAATATACGACCCACTAAAGACACGTCGCTTTGAACGCATAACGACGTGTAGCAAGGTATTAGAAAATTCATGGAACGAAAGTTCTTCAGTGTTCTTACAATTTTTGGAAGGATTCCAGATAATTAGTATATATTACGCGTGTCATCTCGATTATAATTCCCGTATTACTTGTTGTCAATGTTGTAGCTATTTTATAATTTACACCTCGACACCTTTATAACATTATTTAAATGATTTCGTTGTGCTTGTTCGTTTCTCATGTTACTGATTAAATACGTATATAAATCTTTCAAGACTTTGGAGAAATGTTGTTCAATTAATAAAATTTGAATGAATCGATGATTTTTGACGATACATACGATTTGTATAGGTTCAGTGTTTTTTTCTCTTTTATATTATATATTCCATATAAAAGATAAGGAAATATAATTTTCCGTAAAAGGTTAAAAGTTAGTAATAAAATCAATGAGATCGTAACGATTTTCGATGTGGAGTTTTCCTTTTATCTTAGTTGAACTTATTCGAAATACGCTACGAAAGCACATTTCATGGCGATCGGAGCTATCGTTACGATATAATTACGGTTACGAGCATATGGTACAAGCTGGTAGAAGCTAATGCCGATCGTCCAGTCAGCAAGAATAAGTGGCCGGGAGGAACGTAGCTATTCCCCGGTGTCTCGATGCGTATCGATGGAAGCGAACGTAGTGGTAAGTATAAATGTACGCCTCCTGGTAACATCGTCGGCACGGCGAATGCTGTGATCCATCCTCGCGTCTATCTTGTCCGAGGACTAACGATAAACTTGAGAAATTATCGACCGACCGGTTGAGCAGACTCGAATAAGAACGACTTTCGAGATTCGACCAACCGATTTTCATCAGATGATCCGATATACCATTTTATCCAATGCCACTAGTCTCCGAATAAGATGCATTTACACAAATGGAAATCAAACATATATTTAGTTTAGATCAATTTTAAATTCATCATTAAAAACATCTGTCATTTCTAATCTATTTATATACTCTACATTTGTTTTTTTTTTCTTTTAAATAAATGTCGCATTTTGTCAATTTCTTGTCGTTCGCCAATTGGTCTACTTTGTTTCATAGATTTTTGATAATATTGAGATCCAGCGATCGAACAGTTAAATTCTAAATAAGAATATTTGTACGTTGCAGCCAGGCTTTAATTAATTTTCTTGTTTTTTTGTTTTTTAATAAAATAGAACGATAAATACAAGGTAGAAATTTTGTTCAAATTGCGACAATTTGTTTATAGAAATAATTGAAATTAATGAAATAAATTAAAGAATATTTGCAAATTATGTAATGTATATATTCCTTGAAAATTTGTTTCTACGACGAAAATGCATTATATTACAGCTATTATTTATAATTTTGAGAGATTAGTCTTCAATCTATCAAATAATAAATATGCATAATGACGGAAATTCTCGTATATCTTTCCTCGCAAACTACCTACGGTGATTCGTCTTTCCGGGTTTCTTTAAAAAATAATTTTTCTGCTTCCTTCTTTTTAAAAATGCTTTTGAACGAGACGACAGTTTTGTGGTGAGTTTTCTTCGATTCATTCTTTCTCTATCTACCTTTTCTCACGTTATTCCTTTCGTTCGAAGGATTGCTATCGATAGACGATTCGCGTATTTCATCGACGACGAGAAGCTCTCGTATTCGGCGTGTTGATGGTATTTGTTAGCTCGGTGACGTATTTGTTCGCCAAGAAGACGTCGGATGATGGATGGCAGTCAGCAGGAGAGCGATTTGTCTCCCACAGTCTAGGAAACGTGGAAAGGCAAACGACTATGCGAGAGAACAGCGAAGGTTTCTTTCAAAAGCAAGAGAAAGATAGATATGGAAAAAGTAAAAGAGAAGAAAGAGGAAAAAGGGAGGCAAAATAAGAAAAGAAGGATCCAGCGGAACACGAGACTTTGGACGTTTCTTGGATCGCGACTTTGTATTATTTATGACATCAAAATATTTGCTAATATTCTTCGCGAATGCCCGTAACAACGAGAAACGATAAAAAGCGTTTATCGGTGAAACGAGTCGTCGACGAGAGAGAGAGAGAGAGAGAGAGAGAGAGAGAGAGCCATTAAAATTCCTTTTTCTTATTATTATAAAAAAACAAACTCATTTCACTTTTGCTTCCCATTATTTTGTCATTAGCTTATTTCTTATTTCCTTAATAATTTCAAATAAAGATTTTCGCATTATACTTTCAATTAATCGTATTATTTTTAAATAATTGTTAAACATATTTCATATACCGCATATCAAAATTTTTCTTTAACCTAGAAAAAGATATGTGATATCAAAGTTTCCATATATAACTAAGATTGACTATACACGAGTTTAATGATTCTACACAACGGAAGGATTAACGTCGGCATTCTTCAAAAGAGTGAGGCCATTGCTCTCGCTCCCCTCTTTATCTTTCTCTTTCTCTTATAACGGTTTGGCTCCGAAACGCCTGCGCGTCCTACGGCGTTCCTACGCTTTCCGAACAGAATTGGCGAATTATTATTAAACGCCGTCAAAACAGCGAATTTATTTCGGCGCGGTATCTTATTGATGTACCATTGGACTGTAAGAAGTCCCATGGGCCTTGGGACGCGCTGCGCCGCGCTGCGGAACGCCGCAGGAGGCCAACGGGTCCCATTGGTGTAACTACAACGACTATAAATTTCATTGGATCCAATATCATGTCTGTAACTCGTTAAGCACTTTTAACCTCGTCCAGTCCATGCCAGATATCAATCGATCCATTGTTGTTACCACGCGGCCTGGAATTATCCAACTTCCTCTGGTTGTCTTGGAAATAACAATAAAATAACTTATTCTATTAACACAATAGCCTATCTCGCGGATGAAATTTATTTAATATATTATTATACGAAGCGCGTTATAGTAACCAATTTAGTTTTCTGATAATAATGCTTGAAAGATATATATATATATATACCTACTGGATATAATTCAAAATAGCAGCTGAGGTAACGCAGCTAACGGAAAATCGTGAATACACGAGATGATAGGGAGTTTAGCAGGGAGGAGACTAGGAACGTGTCCTCTCGCGTTCCTGAATAATCGAAAACGCTGAGTGCACGTCCGTGTTACCCTTGGGCATCTTGAACACCCCGAAGCAAACGTCGACGTAACTGGCCAAGCACCTAAGCCCTTCTAGGATCGGCTGGCCTTTAGTACTGCTCTATTCTAAGCGCTTCGACGATGCAAGTGAGCGTATACTAACTATACCCTTCTACCTGCACCGTGAAAACCTTTCATCAAAATTCAATAGCTTTGTATATTTTTGATATTTTTATATAATACAATAATAATTATATATACAAGTATTGTTGTTAGTGTATTTGTTAATTTTGAATATGAATTATTAATGGATTTAAATCTTAAAATGACTATAACTCAATCCGTTTCCAAGAGTAATTTAACTCGTCTCACAGAATTTTAGTGATTTTTGAGTTAATGAAAACTGATCGTTCTTAATGACAAGCTTAAATGAGACAGATTGCAAGGAATGATATACCTAGGAGGAAAAAGTAAAGGAAGACAGATCGGATCTCGTCGCACGCAGTTAAACAATCGCGGCCCATCGCGTCCGGTCATTATCGCTGAGTCGTTACTGTTATATTCTATGCTCGAACGCGTCTCTCGGTGCGGCTTTTACGTGGAACGATTAACGGTGTGTGTCGATGCGAAAACGAAAAAAAAAAAAACATTCTTTTTATATCGAAAGAGTATGAAGGAGCACGCGACACGATGACCTGCGTGAACTAGCAACGGAGAGAAAGATAAAATTTTACTTTGAAAAAAGAAAGATAGAGAAAGATAAACGAAGTCTACACTTTGTTCCAGTCGAAGAGACATCCTGAGAGAAAGATTCTTGTTTTATTATCTCTCCCTCTCTCTCCCATTTTTTTTACAGTGATCACGATTATTCAAAGACACACAATCCTTACAATGTTGCTTATGTGAAACTTTAGAAAAAAAAAAAAAACAGAAATAGAAGCTATATCAATGTTATCGTTTTAAAAATTCACGTCTGGATAAAACTATTTAAGTATCAAAAAGAGCCATTATATAACATTTGATCCTTTAAGTGCATAAAATATTTCATTTGAAAAGATATTCAGACAGATAGAAAGAGAGAGAGAGAGTGAGAAAAAAAAATACGTTTAATTTTCTTTTTCCTTTTTTCTTTTTTAAATTCGCTAAAGATATGACATATCATCTGTGAAATAGCTTTCGACGATGTAATTTGTCTAGCGAGAGATGCCTGCCTTTCATCGTCCGCTGCGTGGTAGCTCTCGCCGTAAACGACGTCCCGCGGGGATATCATCGGTGATTACGGTATCCACGACATCTTGACTCGGTGCACACGACGACGATGTCTCGGAAAGTTTCGTCGTTAGCTAATTGCAGCGTGCGCGCGAGACCGTGTCGCGTTGCCAAGTAAATAGGTATGGTATACTCAACATGGTGGTGTACCAAAGCGCGTGAGTCTTCTCGTCTGATGCCAATGTCGACACCGACTCTGAGACTTCGTCGTCGTCGTCGTCGTCGTCGTCGTCTTTACATACGCCTGTTAATGCACTTGCAATTTGCCCTTTCTCTATTTCCAACAAGCCCCGTTTGTAAAATAAAGTATTACGAATTGCATCGATCTAATGTTTTACCTCTTTTATGTTTTTTTATGTTTTATTATATTAAATGTAATATAATGTAATGACATTAGATGCTAAAGGATTTTAATTCATTTTTCGATAAAACAAAATGAAATTTCAGTTCGTTTATCTTCGATATTAAATCATTTCGATAGAAATAATATCTAAGGTTATACTTAAATATGTAAATTTTGACAGTCATACATTTCAAACGCAAGTTTCTTAGAACGTAAAAAAAAGAAATGTGATTCTTTCAATTTTTAATATGTTTCTTCAAATAGATAGAATTTTGCCCTATAAATTATTACTGACACTTCTTTTATTTCTTTTTTTTTCTTTTTTAAAAAATTCAAGTTTGTCAATCATGAGAAATTTCTATCAGAGTCATTACACTTTCAGCAACCTAACTAAATTCTCATTATCCTACATACTATCATAGTTACCCCTTTTAAAGTGGGATTTATTTATGGTGATCCATTAAAACCGACGTGTAGGGCACCCCGAGACAGGGAACGAAAACTTTCGTAATGAGAAAATAATACGATTCTATAATATTTCTCTAATCTCGATTCGTGAATCGGTCGATGTAGGATTATGTCCACATTGTCTTTTCAAGTTCCGATATTCTACAATTACTGCAAATAAATGTTTTAATGTTTATCAAAGTTAACTTAAAGCAAAGCATTGATGAAAAATAAATCGAATATTAATATTGTTAAAAATCAAAGTTAACAAAAAACATCTTGAATAAATTATTAATTATTCTTAAATATATACAATCATAGAAATTATGCATAAAATGGAATTTCTTTACTTTTCTATCCAAGAACACAATTAATGAAATAATAATTTTCGCTTTACAAATAAAACACATGCATTCTCGATCTCTTTCATCCTAAAATAAATTCTCATGCATTTATGCACCTATACACCTATCATACAACGTAACAAAATAATTAACATACATACGTACTTTTAATAATAACACTGTTCACTCTCTCATCTTCACACATATTTATTATTTATGATAGTGAATCGTGATTTGTTAATTCAGTACTCATATAAATTTCATTTAAACAGAGTAAAAGGAAATATTCTTATTCATATAATATTGTATAATCTGGTATTATATTCAATCACTTCGTCTTACGTCTAAAATGATCCTAATTCGAAAGAGAATTAGAGAGAGAGAGAGAGAGAGGGAGAAAGAGAGAATGTTTCCAACATAGAAGATCCATGATTAAAGCGCGAATGAGACTCAAGCGATGGAAGTACCACCATGTTATAGCTTGCGAACGTGCTGTTCAACGATCCCGTCGGTCTTCCAGTAACGTTAAGTATTCACCAAGTGTAAGTACATACGCCTATGCTTCTGGATTAGCCAGAGCCATCCATCCGGTATATTTACGGCGAGTGTAACTTGTAATTCAACATCGATTTTCGTACTCTCTCAAGCCATTTTATATTGCCCTCCCACGAAACTTTTTTTTTCCAGCCAACGTACTACCAAGTGTTTCTTACTATTTCTTTTATCCTTTTACTGTAAAAGCGAGTTTCCCGGAATAAACGTGCCATTGTACGGGGTAAGTATCACTCCCTAGCTTTATGCACCGTCGTATTACATACTACGGAATAAAAATAGGAAAAAAGTCAGATTAATAATGTATGCTTGAAAAAGAGGGAAAAAATTACTAGATATACAATATGATCGAATGTGGATGAACTAGTAATATAAAATAGAAATTCATAATGTTAGTGCGTAAATAAAAATGCGTTGCTTTTAGTGATGATACAAAAAAACTGATAACTATATTTATAATAATTTTCTAATAATAACTGACTTGCATATTTATAAATTATTGAGACAAGGAACGAAGTCCATTACATTCAATCGTTTTTTCGATCAAAAAATATCTCGTGGCTTAATGCGGCTTTGCGTCAGACAGTCCTAAAAACTATTCGAATATCTCACGATCAGAATATTTCGAATGGGTGTCACGTGTTGTAGAAGCTCTTAGAAAATGGGTCGTGACAACTCGCACCAATCGACGATCAAAACGGTAGTAAAAAAACGAACATTGGGCGAATTGAGATCCGTTGGTACGATAACAAGTACCCATGACAGATTTCTTACAAAGGAGAGAAGCTTTCAAAAAGCCAACATTTAATGGAAACATATGTATTTCAATTTGAATATTATATATTAATATGTAATATTCTAATTTTTTAAATCAAACTGATATAAATAATATTATAGATTGTCATATCAAGCGTAAGGACGATAAAAACATTTCATTAATAATAAAATAATAATCGTACAATAATTCAATACGTTTTTATCCAACAACAAATTCTAGACAATTCCTAAATAAGTTAAAACGTTCCAAGATCAGCTCGTAACAATATGTAACGATACTTGTATTAATGAAATACACGAAAGAAAGTAAAAGTAAGTCGTTAAAACTCGATTAAGAATTCGTCGACATCTTAATTTCATCCGTCGATAGGATCCTTGCAATTCGAACGATGCACTGATAAATCCACCAGCGGTGAGACGCTTTTCTTTCGTGTGGAAAGGAAGCAGGTCTAACGCGTTATATGTACTTGAATAAAAAGATAAAAAGAATGGGAAAGAGAAGAGTGAAGGAAGGAAATATATAAAAAAGAATGAAAGAGATTAAAGCAGCGGCAAGTACGTCGAGAGTTTGATGGGGCGCCACGCGAACCGCTTTTTCTTCAAAGAGCCGTGGCCCTCGATGTCTTAGTCGCGGCCCTGTTTGCCTCCCTCGTCGTATATACGTCTCTTGCCAGGCCTCTCTATTTGTCCTTATTTATCGGCCTGTCCGCGTGACTTTTTCTCCGATTCTCAATGCATTATCTTGATCGATTACTCGTTACGACGCTGATTTATATTCTCGATCGTTTTCTGGTGGCCTTCGAAGCGCGGAACTCGAATACCGTCATGTACATTACAAGGTCTTGTATATTTCTTAACCTCGAGTTTCAATAAGATCCAGAGAAAATTCATCAAGACTTTTCCTTTCGTTAATGATTCATACGAATCTCGTTAAGTGACATTCGTTCGATACGACTCTATTAAATGTTTTCAATAATTTATCGAGAATACGATTAGACCTTTTAGAACGCGTGTCTATATTGAAATAGGATTATTTATTATTATTATTATATTATGTATATTGGATAAGAAACAGAATATCAAATTGGAATGTAATACGAATGAATTTCGTTACGGTCAAAAACCGAAATGGAAATATATCTATTTCTAATGATTTCACTTTAGATATGGTAGAATTCATTGTTTCTTCGCTAGGTTAATTCTCATAGAATTCTTTTCTAATGCATGGCGTTTTAAGCTAATGTTCTTAGTTCTCTGATTAGAGCATTAAAAATTCAAAAAGAACGAACACCGGCACTCCGTCGTCGTCGTCGTCGTCGTCTTCACCACAACGTCACTTCCTGCTACTTCTCGAGTCTATGGTTTTATCGGCGGGCCGTCGTGTCATTCGAAGATAACGTTTCTAAAAGGTTTCGACGGACCTTCCACTTCGTTAGAACGCATCCGGCTAATTAGTTATCGGTGAGGAAGACTTACAGCAGGTAAAACGCCTAGCAAAGGACGAAAATAGATTTTAACAGGATCGTACGAGGGAGAAGAAGTAAAACGTTGTTTAAAATTAAATGCGAATGTTCATGACAAAAGTAATGAAAAAAAATCCAAGGATATAATAATCCCATAATTCTAATAAAAATGATATTTTAATTGTATTCATTTTCTATGTATCAATATTTATTTATTTTTATATGTAATTTTATTAATAGATAAACGATAAAAATTTTCGACAAAATTTTCTTTATTTTCGAAATCAAATATTTCTATTTCGTAAGCGTGATATAAAACAAATATTAGTATGCGTTAGAGATATAATTTTATATTCAATTTAAAAAAAGATTTTGAATTTTAAAATAAAGATAGAACGAAGAGACATTAATTCGTTTATGTGACTATATACAGATATATACCGATCTGATGGTTCCTCGTGAGCAAGAAAAAGTACTGGCATGGTCTGTAAATCAATCGCCGAAGGTAGACTCTTCACGAGTAAATAAAAGAGAAAAGGAAGAGAATGAAATATTCTTCTCTCTCTCTCTCTCTCTCTCTCTTTCTCTCACTCGGACACGTGGAAATCGTAAGTTGAGCCAATCGTAATGGCGGTTCGGTTCGCGTGTTAAACATCAGTTATCTTGCCGATCGGTGAGTTTTACGTTTGCTCTTAGCTCAAACAGTCGCGTGCTCGTAGGGGCTTCGAATCTTTTCATTGATGGACCTCGCGATTCTCAATTCCCTTTCGTAAGAAAAAATTCTTCACGTAAAAACGCACCCACCATCGATAAATTCGATTTTTCTATCACATTGAATTCTTCATTCCATATCTTTCTTTTTTTTTTTCTTTTTTCGATAATAAACATTTGCCATTTGTATTTATTTAAATAATAATTTACGCCAATTAAATAAATATAATACGCGTGTTTAATTTTTTTCCCTATCAAAAGATTAAAAAACCAGGTCAAGATTTTCATTAATAACTTCAATGACGAAGTACCCTTTCTTAAGAGGCATAAGAAACTACCCCCTTCTATGTGTCGAGGATTAAGCCACTCTCACGACAACCCTCACGACGATCGGGGAAGAAAGCTTCGCGTAGCGTGGAACGACCGACGGGGTGTCTTTGTCGTTATTTAATAACTTCTTTATTAACTCCTAAAGTAGTCTCGTCGACTCCTACGTGTTTGAAACTAAGAGAGAAAAAAAAAAGAAAAAATGGAGAAGAATTTCTTTCTTTGGTCGGATCGTAAGTTAAAGAAGTTAAAAAAAAAAAACCGAAAATCTAAATAAGTCCCCATAAAAGAAAAGCTGATAGAAAGTGGAGGGGGGATGAGGGAGGAGTAGAAAGTCAGATCGTCCGAATTGTACTTGTAAAAAATTTGTTCCATACTCGGTGACGCGAAACAAGACGCCTAAAGCTTTTCCAACGGAGGAGGCCTTTGTTCAGTCTATAATGAATTCAACGAGTTTTGTCGAGGGTGGTAGTTTCCTGCTGGCACCCTCAAAATTGAGATCGTTGCTCTGCTCGGCCGTACGAACGCATAAGAGTGAGTGAGTTAGTGAGAAAGAATGAAACAGAGAGAGAGAGAGAGAGAAAGGGATGGGACAGGGAGGGGTGGGGAGGTGAGTGGGGGGCTAAAGCGAGCGGGCCAAAAGGTGGAGGCAATTTATGAACTGTGCTTCCTTTATGAGAGGGCGGTTTCGAGCCACGACTGAATTTTAACGCGTGACTCACGGCGCAATCGTCGACAACGCAGGACCCCGAGCGACTTCTGCTTACTACTTCCATACACCGCCTTCGCGGCATACAAGGAACGATCCTTATTATCGTTTATTATCGTTCGTTATTTTTCACGCTTTAAAAAATACTCGCCATTACGGGTTTCGATCGAATATTTTTATATACAGGGATATATATATATTATAATATATCGTAATATGTATCGCGAGTAGGTAGAAATCCGTTGCCGAGTTGATAGGAGATATCAAAATAATGAGAAAACTTCGTGTCCGTTTAGCAACGCATTTTTGTTTTGTTTTCTCTTTTGTTCTTTTTTTTCTTTTTCTTTTTTCTTTTTTTTTTTTATTATTTAAACTTTTTCACATATTAAATCCAGTCCCGAAATAATAATCATATATTATGGTTGGTAGATATATTATAATACATCCTGCGGCGTATTTGAAAATCACGGGCTAAAAGATGAGCGCGCGAGCGAGTAATGACGTGTATCAAAAAACACCTGGCGCGAGTAATTGTAAATTTAGTTATAATATATATTTCTTCTTTTTTTTTTTTTACTATCGTAAGTTTCGATAATTATGAAATTGAACAAAAATATGTACGAAAATATTTACTTTTACGCGATTAACTTTTAGATTTATCATTATTTATATTATAGAATGTATTATGAGTTTACTATTTTTTGTACTTATTGATAATCCATTATCGTAATTATCAATACATATGTATGAATATCTTAACGTCGAATTAGAAAGAAATAAACTATTTTGATTATTTTTAACAATTTTCTATTATCTCAAATTGAATAAACAATCTATCGAAATCCAGGCAAGATAGTTATGTAGTTAGAATCGATGATCGAGCTCCATTCTTTCCGCGTTAGCCATTCTACGTGAGGGAGTGTTGTTTTCATGCTCCGTGGGTGGAATGCGGTCCGATTTATACGCGAGGAACCAGGGAGAATCCGTCAGATTCTGGGCATCGATCGAGACGTCAGAATGGTCGATAACGTCTCCGAAAAACTCGTCATGAATTCTTCATGTCACACCTGACCATGAAAAAGTCGAGAAACCGAGCGAAAAATCATCAAACCTTTTGCGAAAAATACCGATCGGACGTTCTACGGGTATTATAATCTCGGTCTTTTGGGGACTCGAAGACACGTCGTTGACATCCTGAAATCTTACTTGCGCATTCTTACTTCTTGAAAATATAACTATCTTTCTATGCTATCAATGAAACAAAAAATACGACACGTTATAACAAAAACAAATCAAACGAATAAATTTAGTCCCGGACAATGATATATCGTTGCGTTCATTTTTCCTAATAATTTTTATAAAGAAACATTATTATTACAAGATTCAGCAAATTCATTCATTTCTTCTCTCTTCATTTTGTATTATTTTCATTTATGAATTTTCCTTAATATCTCATTTTATTTTGATACCTATTTTCTTGAATCCTACTAAATGATATCAACTAGGGTCGGTATTCCACGCTTAGTAAAATATACATAGTTGAATAAAGGAATGAGTGGAGGAAAGAGACAGAAAAGCAAGCCAGCCCACGATTTCTCTTTTGTATTAGTCTCAATTTAATAGCTACGCAATGTATTGTACGTTCGTAGAAACCTTTAGCGAGAAGAGATATCCCTCCGGGAGACAAGTATTCAATTAGAATAATAACGTCGATTTACAAAAGAATCGACTTCAAAGGGATTCGGCAGGTGAGTTGTGCACGTTACTGGTGAGAACGAGAACGAGAAGCGATATTTGATCGAAAGAAAGGAGAGAAGAGAAAAGAAACAGAGATAGAGAGATAGATAAAAAGAAAGAAAGAAAGAGAGAGAGAGAGAGAAAGAGAGGGTGGGAGAGAGAAACACAGAAAAAGAAAGAGTGAGAGAGAATAATCGCAGGTCGAAAGATCGAAGAGAGGAATAAGGATCGTCTCCTATTCGGTGTTCGATAAGCCGAAGAGGAAAGATACGAGGAAAGATCTGGTGTGTGCAAGAGAAAGAGAAAGAAAGAGAAATAAAAGGAGAAGTAGAGAAACCGTTTTGTTGGTCGCGTCGATGCCTCCGGGATTATATACGACAGCAAACGACAATACGTTTCTGAGATCACTATCGGGCCACTATTGTCGGCCATTAAAAATACCTCCTCAACGTTTATTCGGCAAATAAATCTCGAAACGATGGAATGCGGCCCTCTTGTCCTCTCTTGCTCATCTCCGGATCCTTCTTGTCATCATGGATACTGCGTGTCTTGACCTTCTTTCTTTCCTTCCTTCTTTCCTACGGAACGATATCTCTTTAACTCTTTTTCTCAAATTTGATCAAACAAAATTAGATATAAATTAACTCGTTAATCATTTCAATATCGATTATAGAACTGACGAGAAATAATCAAACGTTATTTTCTTTTGCCTATTTATGCACGTTTATATTATATATTTCTAAAGATTAAATAGACACTTTTTTTTGTAAACCTTGTTGTTATCGATAAATGCAATTACAATTTTAAGATTAAGTACCACCGAGTATAAATTTGTACTCACAGTCAACAATCATATCTCAGTACCTCATGAGAGTTAATAGGCGTTCGTGCAACGAGGCATGAAAGAAGATTCCTCTTACTACTCCAAGGATTCGCGAGAGATGCGAGAAGCGTAACGCTTTCTACGAAATGCACACGAAAACGATTAGTCTCCAAGCGTACTCTCCAACCGTGACTATCCGTGCGGAAATAATAATTAGTTTAATTAATCGGCTCACAAGGAGTCGTTCGATAACTCGATACAATGTTAAAGTGACATTAGCTGATAAGCTGTCTTCCGGTAATACTCTCATGTTTCTGATGTAACTTCAAACCTCCTCACCACTCTCTCTCTACCCGCCCCCATCCCCGTTCCCTTTTCCATCCATTTCCAAGAATCTAATCGTACTTGAAACTCCTAGTTCAGTTAGGTGTCTCTCTAACGTTTCTTAGAAAGACTCCAATTAAACGTACCTTCTCACATGCTCGTTATAATAAGCGTTACCTCGTTGCAACGTCTTAAACCTTCCCTTTCTTCTTCGTCTCTTTTTTTCTTTCGGAATTCGAAAACAACCTTCCACGAGCATGGCGAAAGGAATTTATCCAACTTCCGTTAAAGTTATCAATCTCGATCCTTCATGAAATAAGTTGAAACTTTGACTCTTACGAAAATATAATATATTGCATATTTTATTTTTATCTAATAATTGTATTATTTATTTTTTTTAACCAGCAACAAATTGACTATTATTATCTCTGTTATTGTATAATAAAAAATAAAAATTGTTATCAAAGATCAATCATGTGATCGGTTATTATAAAGAAAGAATCAATAGATTATATGTAAAAAATAAAATGTATTTTTATAAAATATATAAATAATACAGGAATACACTATTACCTTCGCGAAATATTAAATTTTGTCTCGAAAAGCAAAGATCGGATCAAAGTAAAGAAGAAAGTGAGATTTGTGAGTAACATCGTGGAGGTCGATCCGAAGTAAAAAGTGGTAAGAAAACCTACAAGGGTACACGTTAATGACTTCGGCAGGTTTTGTACACACCGGAGAATATATTGTAAGGTCCAGTTCGGGAGAAGCGTTCGACTGAAGTTGGACGACGATGACCTCGGTGCCAGTCATCCTGGATAATGACCGTTTCTCCTTCCACCACCCATCTTCTCTTTCCTTCCTTCCTTCCTTCCTTTCTTTCTTTCTTTCTTTCTTTCTTTCACGAGCACGAAAGTTCGACCAACGTTCTCCTAATAACCGGCATCATTAGCGCGCGTGGTAGCAAATACGAAGGCAATGCAAGCAACAGCAACAGCAACAGCAGCACTGCATGCAGCTGAACCCAAACGCAAGCGAAATGTTTCGGCGAACGCACCAACCAAAAGAGATCTCTGACAATGGCCCTGTAATTTTCGTTTCAAGAATGCACACGGGGGCGGGTGACTTTAACGACGACTTTCAGCGACAGTTTGCAGGTACCTACGAAGAACGAGGATGTGATTCGTAACGAACAAGAGTGTTGGCACGTGCTACTGGTCTTCGTTTTCTTTCTTTCTTTTTTTCTTATTTTTTTCTCCCCTTTCAAAAAACAGAAACAATCTTCTTCTTGATTAAAGATATCAAGATTATGATTTCTTTTTTTTTATTCTTGATGAAATATTTATGTAAAATATTTATTATAATAATATAATATGAAAATCTCTAATGTAAATAATTCGATGATAAAATACTATTCAATACGATTCTTATTTTAATATAGTCAATTATATAACGAAATTATGTGCTACTCTGCTTCTCTTCTATTATTATACGAAAGAAAGTAACTTTTATATTATATTTTCTCGATAAACAAATATCGATTCGGTTTATTTGATTATTTTTTATCCTTCATATTCCATGATCTATAAAAATTAAACGAATCATATAATTTGATCACATTTAATAATCCATAAAATTCGTTATTATGATCTTTTACCCAAGTTCTACCAAATTTAACGATATGAACAAAAATAACTTACAAGTTTATTAATATTAACATATTGGTGTCGGGGCATTTTAAGCTGAACTTTACTCGGAACGGAGAAAATTTCGAAATTATTATTTCAATCGTATATTTTTTAATATACAATTATCAAAGGTTTTTTATTCGATGTTGTAGCTATTTATATCTTAAATAAATATTGGAAAATCTCAATTACGTAGTTTTACATTGTCTAGTTTCTAAATATGCATTACAGATATATAATATAACACTGTTGTGTTAAAAGTTAACTATTAATTAATATATAAGTCTCAAAGGGAGTTATAGACGGTTAATAAATCTTATGAACAATT